>NC_052333.1:24431430-24496268 GCF_016432855.1 Salvelinus namaycush
TGACAGCCCGCTTGGAGTTTGCCAAATGGCACCTAAAGACTCTGAGACCATGAGGAACAAGATTCTCTGGTCTGATGAAACCAAGATTGAACTCTTTGGCCTGAATGCCAAGCGTCATGTCTGGAGGAAACCTGGCACCATCCCTACGGTGAAGCATGGTGGTGGCAGCATTATGCTGTGGGGGTGTTTTTCAGCAGCAGGGACTGGGAGTCTAGTCAGGATCGAGGCAAAGATGTACAGAGAAAAGTACAGAGAGGCAATGCAGGAATGGCTTCGGGACAAGTCTCTGAATGTCCTTGAGTGGCCCAGCCAGAGCTCGGACTTGAACCCGATCAAACATCTGAAAATAGCTATGCAGCGATGCTCCCCATCCAACCTGACAGCGTTTGAGAGGATCTGTAGAGAAGAATGGGAGAAACTCCCCATATACAGGTGTGCCAAGCTTGTAGCGTCATACCCAAGAAGACTCAAGGCTGTAATCGCTGCCAAAGGTGCTTCAACAAAGTACTGAGTAAAGGATCTGAATACTCATGTAAATGGGGTATTTATTGTGTGTAGATTGGTGTAGATTGATGAGGGGAAAAAACTATTTAATCAATTTTAGAATAAGGCTGTAACGTAATAAAATGTTGAAAAAGTCAAGGGGTCTGAATACTTTCCAAATGCACTGTAGGTGTTCCTTTTGTCCAAATGTGTTACTGCCATGTGAATAGCGATGGAAATGGCATCTTCCATGGATCTGTTGGAGCGGTAGGTAAATTGGAGTGGCTCCAGCGTGCCTGGCATGCTGGCCTTAATGTGAGCCATGACCAGCCTCTCGAAGCACTTCATCGAGTTGAGTGCAACGTGGTGATAGTCATTTGGGCATGTGGGGCGATGGTGGTCTCCTTGAAGCATGTGGGGACTACAACCTGGGACAGGGACCGGTTGAAGATGTCAGAGAAGACTCCTGCTAGCTGGTCAGCACACACTCTGAGGTTGGCCAGGGATGCCGCCTGGGCCGGCGAATTTGTGAGTATTCAGTCTTTTGAAAGTTTTTCTCCCAGAGATGTGAGAGTAACATGTTAATGTAACACATTTTTACTGTCAGCCGTGGGATTTGAACCGAGGGGAGAGGAGGGAAGGGGGAGAAGAGGGGGGAGATGAGGGGAGAGGAGGGGAGAGGAGGGGGGAGGAGAGGAAATGAGAGGAGGGGGAGGGGAGGATAGGAGGGGGGCGGAGAAAAGAGGAGGAGAGAGAGAATAGAGGGGAGAGGAGAGGGGGGAGGGGAGAGGATAGAATAGGAGAGGAGAGCTGGGGAGATGTTAGACAATGAGATGTCAAACATCAAAAGGTTTGAATTTAGATCTGTGATGGCTTCATCTCCGAACCTATTTCTGTCAGCAGAACGAAAGGAATAGACAAAAGCAATTTTTTGTTATCTTGTTCTGTATCCTAGTTTCCTAAATGAATCCCTTGCCACCTACTGTATAATGTAATGTATTAAAATCACGAGGAGAAGCATCGTTAAATATGGTTCAACTGAACATATATGGAACAGCTATAGATTTTACACTCCCAAGATATATTTGATTGTACATATGCTAATTCATCACCTTAATTACAAATTTTACAAATACCAACGATACTGCAACAGACAGCAAAATAACACTATAATTAAAATCGTAACGAGAAAGGAAAACTGAGTAAGATGAACCATGTAATATGGATAGTCAGTCAGTGAGTGAGCAGAGAGAGAGAGCAAGAGAGAGATGGAGAGAGAGGGAGAGAGAGAGAAAGAGAGAGGGGAGACGATGAGAAAGAGAGGAGAGCAGATTAGAGCGAAGGCTTTGATGCCAGTCCCAGCTCTGGGAATCCTCCTGTGCCTTGAGGGGAAAACTCCCCTCCCCTCCTCCTCTCCTCCCTACACCCCCCCCCCCCCCCCCCCCCCCCCCCCCCACACAGCATCAATAATGAATGGTAGATATCTTGTTCAGTGGAATGCGGAACTGAGCTGGCATACTGATTTCTTTCTTTAACGTTGTCAGTGAGTGAACCTTATGTAAAAATTGCATCAGGGTTAGGGCTGTGGCGGTCACAAAATTGTGTTCATTCTGTGATTGTCAAGCAAATAACTGCCGGTCTCACGGTAATTGACCGTTAATTAACATAAACACATTTAGCATTTCCTACAAGCCACTGATGCAGTCTAATAAATCCATGTAATATAGCCTACACCTTCACAATAAATCCATTATTTATTTTATACAAGTCTAGAGAAACATGATATGAAGAAAATGTAGCCTATTTCAGAAGAACAGAATAGCATACCCTGAGTTGTCCTTATGTTAGGCCCTGATCAGGCCATGCCATATGGCTGTGGGCGACACTAGTTCATTTAGCAGACAAGATTTTCTTAGAATTCCGTGACATTATTTTATATTATTTTATAGTATGAAGAATACAGTTGAACAAAGCTGAATAAAATAGAAAGGATATTTTCTCTAAACGATTTGAGGGAGTGCTGTCACGATCGTCAAAGGGAGAGAGATTGGACCAAGGCGCAGCGCGTGAAAAATACATCTTCTTTTTATTATAAGAAGGAAAAACAAAACAAAACAACAAACAGACGACCGTGAAGCTATAAATCCAGATAGTGCTGACACAAACACTACACATAGACAAAGACAATTACCCACAAAAACCTAGTGCCTATGGCTGCCTTAAATATGGCTCCCAATCAGAGACAATTAATGACATCTGTCTCTGATTGAGAACCCTTCAGGCAACCATAGACACAGCTAGACTACTATACTAAACATAAACCCAACTACTCTAATAAACCCCCTAACCTTACAACCACCCTAGACACTACAAAAACACATACATTCACCATGTCACACCCTGACCTAACTAAAATAATAAATGAAAACAAAGAGAACTATGGCCAGGGTGTGACAAGTGCACACACATGCGGCTATTCTGTGTCAATCTACTTTCTCCCATAGTACAAAAGGTAGCCTATTCTATTCTGTGAAATAAATAAATATTCCAAACATAGTCTGGGACAGTTGTGGGATGCGATAGATCCCACATGAATAGAACCACTAGCATCAAAATAACGTTTTTACGTAATGAGGTTGAAGCAACAGATCAGAACGTTTAGCTTAAAATGTTGATAAACTAATAGGCTATTTCTTCACATTATAAGAGCAGCAATGCCCACACGGCATTAGGCTATAAGCGCAAAGTGCATTTTTATGGTGAAAATGATCTTCCCAAACTTGAAACTCACACGCTGCTTATGTTTGCCAGTTAGGCTCTACACCCATTGTAAAGCGGATTATTGTTATTTGGCCACTTTAGTTGTGATACAAACCTGATCAAAACATATAGGGCTATGGGCTAGGATATATGAGGTGTGCGAATATGAATAGAAAAAGTTGCAACAAAAATGCATTGTTTCTTGACTAATCCTGGGCATCATTTACAAGTGCTAATATATAATTCACAAGTGATAGGCTAATATTGTCACCCATCAGACTATTCTTGATTTAATCTTGTCTTTACATATACTAAATAATATATGTGTGACATTTGTTTTGATTTAGAATGGACCCTTATCCATGTACCTGTCTCGAAACAGGTGCAGGGGAAAAAATACATGTCATCTATGACCTTAAATAGCGAATGGAGGATGCTTTTCCTATGGATCATTTTCATGCCAGCCAGGTAGGCTATACTCCTGTTGTAAAGAGAAGCAATGTGCTTAATATTAGGAAAGTTGAGAAATAAATATAGAAGGCCTAGCATAGAAAGCTGATGGGATCCTCCTATTTTTAATAGAGGCCATCACTCTGTTTTCTCACGCAATTGCAAAGCCTTTAGAAATGTTGCGCAAGTTGAGTTCATGGCTCTCATGAAGTGTTTGATTAGAATTTCTGATTAATCACTCAGACATCAATGCAAATGTGTTTGCTTGGCTCGTTGGTTCATGAGTGTTGCCAATTTATGGAAATTGAAGTATAAGAGTGTGTTAAACACAAATAATACACCTTCCGGCCTTGTTTTTTTTCTCCACATGTTTTTCTCAGATGTGTGTTTGTATCAGCGTGTTGACTGTTTCAATTACATAGTTATTATACTGTAATTACATAGTAATTATCAGTGTAAGTACATCATTATTACCATAGCCATTGCTGTGAAATTTAGTTTTTTCAAGTTCTCTGAATCCTATCGTGACCTGGAGGTCTTTCAGCGTTGACTTCTAAATTATTATAATCTACTTTATTTCAAGTGCTTATTGATGACACAAACCCTCTTCTTCAGTTCAGAGTGTAGTCTACACCAAGCGATGTGGATGAATTAATCAAACATGTGAAGCATGTTTCTCACCTCTTTACAAAACCATCTATTAAACACTTATGACACGTTTCTCTGCATCTGAGGGGAGAAGAGAAACCAGAGTTAATTCAATGTGATGGTTATGTTAGACGTGGATCCACCACTGGCTCTTTCATGTTCCGCTACTGAGCTACACTCCCCCTCCTCCTGCCTTATAACTATTTTAACAGAGAAGAGAGAGAGAGTGAGGGTTGGGGGAAGGACAGAGAGAGAGAGAGAGAGAGAGAGAGAGAGAGAGAGAGAGAGAGAAAGGAGAGGAGGTGTGCTGGGATTTCTCCACTCAGCAGATGTTATTTGAAGGGCATGTTATTCTGCTTTAAATACAGTGTTCATTAGCAATGCAAATCATTTCCCATGCTCATCTGAATAATCCTCTGTTACCTAATGCTTTGGCATCGCCGCCACGTGCAACTGCGGTATGGGTACGGGCACGCCACTGGTACTATAGCAAGAGGGCGCTCAATTCCTTCTTTCGCTCCCATCTTTCTCAGCCTTCACCAAGTCTGTCCTGTTCTGTTCAACAAGCATCTTTTGAGAGGATGAGGTCCTCTAACACTCTTTTCACACTATAGAGCTGACCCAAACTGTTTGATTCTGGCTCAGCTATACAAGCCAGCACAGTACAGCTCTACTTGGCTTGGCTCAGTGGTTTGAAAAGGGTACACTCTTAGAAAAGATTATTCCAAAGGGGTTCTTCGGCTGTCCCCATAGGAGAACCCTTTTTGGTTCCATGTAGAACCCTCTGTGGAAGGGTTCAAGATGGAACCCAAAAGGGTTCTAAGTGGAACCAAAAGAGTTCTACCTGGAACCATAAAGGGTTCATTAAAGGGTTTTCCTATGGGGAAAGCCGAATAACCCTGTTAGGTTCTAGATAGCAATTATTTTCCTAAAAGTTTCTCTCTCTTCAGTCTGTCCTGTTCAACGTCTTTAAAGTTGATTCACCTTGCATGCACATTGATTTCGTCACATTTCACCGTTGTTGTGAGCACAGCGTTCAGTCTGGTTTAACCAGGCTACAAGTTGATGGGACAGCAGTTGCAAATACAAGTGTGCTGCTTGATGTAGGAACAACTGACTCCACAAATCCATATTTGAATTCCCCTCGCCTAAGGCCATGCATAGAAGGCAGAGAACCATCAATGGAGGAAAAGTAGAAAGAAAATAGTTTGATTTACTTTTCATGTTGTGTAACTGTTTTGATGAGAGAAACGGGATGTTTTTTATAATCAAAGTTTACTCTCAGCAGCAACCAATAGTATGTGAGTATTTAGTTTTGTAACCATGAGTCATATACTGTATTTATATTAGTGCGCAAAATGTGTGCTATCTGAGTCATGCATACAGTAGCCTATATCCGTCAGTGGTTTGATTAACTCCTAGGATTTACATGTAATACCTGTCACACAGAGGATGTGTGAGTGTGAGTTTGTCTGTGTGTTTGTGTGTGCATGTGTTGTGTGTGTGTGTGTGTATTGTATAAAGGGCAGATTTTCTGGCCTAAACCGTATGCTCAGAGTATTTGAGAATATATAGGCCTATATACAGCATATAGATGTAACTTTGCAATCCTATTCGGAGTGGTCACCCTCCTCTCTTCCTCATCCCTTCCTCCTGTCATCCTCCTCTCTGGGTGTGGAGGAAATTTGGATTCAGAGTTAGGCTAGTCTGATACTGCTGTTGGTGAGACATTCAGAGCAGTGGTGCAATACAGTACTTTAATTTGAAGACTTGCAAACTGAAGACCACTGCAAGAAACTACTACCACAAACCTCTCTCTCTCCTACTCCCCCATTTCTCTTTTTCTAGAGGTAATTACAGACCTTGTTCAAACACCATCCCTTCCCCTCCCCAAAACACACACACACACATACACACACACACACACACACACACACACACACACACACACACACACACACACACACACACACACACACACACACACACACACACACACACACACACACACACACACACACACACACACAACAACATGCTTCCTTTATTAACCATTATGTAGGCGGCCAGCCTTAATGAACCGAACTGAATAAATCTCGTTAACAACACATTCATCCCACTCGCTCCTCACGCTCCAAAGGTGTTTTTCTCTCTTTGTGGAATAACTGTTTCTGTAGACACCTAGGAGACCGTTAATTACGGCGGGTCTAAGTGAAGCTCAGAGTTCAAACTCCTCTCCTCTTCCTGCTTCACCCTTAGAACTTAGAACTCAATGTTTTCATAATAATTACTGTTACTTGAGATGTTGAGTATCACTTGCATGTCTTTCACTATAATGACAATCACTCTCACAGTTACCTTTGATTTCCAGCGGATTATATTTCAGTCAAACCAGTGGTTTTTCTCCCCAGTTTGCAGTGTGTGTGTGTGTGTGTGTGTGTGTGAGACGTGTACATATGTGTGTGTGTACTGTTGCCTGCACATGTGTATGCGTTCTGTATGTGGGTTGTTGTGCGTGTTGAGAGTTTACTGGTGGCAGTATAAGTGGTGATTCACCTCTCTCTGAACTGCAGGAGTAGGTGGATGCCATTGAGGCTGTTGGTACATCCTCTTCTAGCCCGTGCCAAGCATTTGTACCCATCCACCATCCTCCATGTCTGGCACCCAGCCCAGTACCCCCTCTCCTCTAGGCTCGCTCCCCAAAGAAGAGGGGGATGGAGAGAGAGAGAAAATCCTCTTCAGCGATAAATGAGCAGCCTTGTGCATGTGGAGCCAGATCCATTCAATGTGTTTCTGAAAATCTCCTCTTCATTCAGCCAGTCAATGAGGAAAAAACTGGCTGAACATTGCCACTGTATCATCAAGCCATTCTGTGAGCTCTCTCACCCACCCTCCTCTCTCTCTCTCTCTCTCTCTCTCTCTCTCTCTCTCTCTCTCTCTCTCTCTCTCTCTCTCTCTCTCTCTCTCTCTCTCTCTCTCTCTCTCTCTCTCTCTCTCTCTCGCACTCTCTCTCGCACTCTCACTCTCACTCTCACTCTCACTCTCACTCTCTGGCTTCTTCCTGTTCCCGCACCCGGCTGCTTCCTGTTGGACTTCCTGTATGGTCACATGGCAAGTTCATGTCAGTCTGTGGAAGAAGGCCAGGGTTACGTTCATTAGGGAACACAATGGAAAACCTTTTAACACATTTGCAACAGAAAACATTTGTTTTTGTTTTTTATCTGACAAGTTCAGGTGGTTCTTCCGTGTTTCAGTCTGATTTCTCCTGTTTGGTGCCTATTGAATAGGACTCTGCTTAGCATCCGACACAACTGAGACAGACCAGACCAGTCTTAAATTAGTTCTCATCAATCTGTACGCTGTCAAGTGAAATAGCTTGATTTTGAAAGGTCCAACCCAAAAACCTGAGACAAACAAGTTTGCGCAAATATTAGCAAGCATTGTCGTTGATTAAATAAGAACCTGTGCAGCAGATATACTCTTGCTACCTACATCCCATCAGCAAAACCCTCTCTCTAGTTCTCTGGATTGCTCCAGTTTCTTGGGAAAAGAGGAAAAAGGAGAGTGCCAGAGTCCTCCGCTCGGCTCGCAGAACTCTGGAATGTTAATTAGGCCTGGTCCCTCTAGTCTGGAAAGCCGGGGGAAGATTTTTAACATTCCGGATCATTCTGGCTCATTTTCCGAGAACGGATGGGTTTGAATATGAGGGTGTTATATCATTCAGCAGGAGTGGTCTGGTCAGTCACAGTTTCCACTGTATGGCTGATTACAACTAACCCTTCCTTCTGGATTGAGCAGTAAATAGCAATATTCAAGAAACACCAACCAACTCTGCATGATTTAACTGCTGACCAGATCAGCTGGCACAGTAGTCTCCATTGACATCCATTGATCTGTTGGAATTGACCTTGATGCTGAAACATCTTTGCTACAAACTGATAAACAGATGATGCTGATACAAACCATGGTTGAGGGTTATCACAATCTCATCAGATTATACTGCTGTTGGTGACGACTGGCTAGGAACTGTCTGTGCAGGCTTCCTACTAGGGAGTTTGAGAAATTCCATGCTATTACTTGGGTCTGTAAAGCACAGTATCCCTCCATTTATCTACAGCGCAAATCAAGAATGACAAGGATTTTGCATGAACTCGTTAGTTAAAATTGGTGACAGATCAGTCAACGGGGTGGCTAGTTCAAAGCAGGTCCGTCCCCCTAACTGAGACTGAGACAGCGTTTAGTTTCCAGCTGGGTTGATATCAGACAGACGTCTGAAGACTGTGTGTGTCTCTAGCTGATGAAGGGGTCGGTCATTTGTTTGACTGTGACTCGTAAAGCTGATGTATATTTTCTCTTCTAAGAAGGGTTGCTGCGATGATCAAGCGCGTTAGGAATGACAGAACGAATCGCCTTTGAACATCAGGAGGGAAAAAAACATCAGAGTTTTCAAAATGTCAAACAATTTGTGGAGAGAGAGAGAGAGATTATTTATACAATCTTCAGTCGCTTCTATACAGTATGTGACCTGAATCACTCAACTTCCAAGTTAGATTTTATATTTAGTGCCACTCTGTTTAACTTGATGCTCATCAAAGCCAAGTAGATAAAGGAGGTTTTACCTTAGTAGCTTGACCCTGAATAATAGGTTTATGGTTTCCCCATACATTAGTTTAAATGTACAATATTTTCCTAATATTGCTGTGTAGCCAGAGCTATACAATAAAATGCAATTCAACGAGCTGTTCTCCCTTTCCCCTTCCAATCAGTAAAAAGTGCTTTCTAGAACCTATTTTTCGGCTGTCCCCAGGTAGAACCGTTTTGAGTTCGATAGAACTCAAAATGATAGAACTATTTTGGGTTCCATGTAGAACCCTCTTTATAAAGGGTTCTACATGGAACCCAAAATAGTTCTATCTGGAACCAAAATGGGTTTTCCTATGGCGACAGCTGAAGAACCCTGTTGGAACCCTTTTTTCGAAGTGTAGACTTTTGTACTACTAAATCTGTCATTGTAGACTGCCTGTGATAAACTCCATCACCTCTGCAGGTTATTGCTTGTAGCACACACACACACACACACACGCACACGCACACGCACACGCACACACACACACACACACACACACACACACACACACACACACACACACACACACACACACACTCACATACACGGCAGGTAGGTGGGGCGGCAGGTAGCCTAGTGGCCAGGGCGTTTGGCCAGTAACCGAAAGTTTGCTAGATCAAATCCCCGAGCTGACAAGGTAAAAATCTGTCATTCTGCCCCTGAACAAGGCAGTTAACCTTGTTCCTAGGCCGTCATTGTAAATAAGAATTTGTTCTTAACTGACTTGCCTAGTTAAATAAAATAAAAAATACACACACACTGCCTTTGACCAGGTTTGAGCATTCTAGTCAGGTCTGCAGGCCCTGAGCTCTATCTAAAACGTTACACAGATCATCAGGCTTGATTCTCTTTGATCTCCAGCTCTCAGCCTCACAACCCATAGAGCAACTTCTCTTCTCATCACTGAAATCTATACTGGAGGCTTTGGACTCCACTACGTGTAGGAGGGGGAATCTCAGCAAA
The DNA here is from genome assembly GCF_016432855.1 of Salvelinus namaycush. Classification (NCBI taxonomy): domain Eukaryota; kingdom Metazoa; phylum Chordata; class Actinopteri; order Salmoniformes; family Salmonidae; genus Salvelinus; species Salvelinus namaycush. Next base: position 24,441,362 of record NC_052333.1, read on the forward strand.
GGATACTCAGCTTTGAGAACTCTTTTAACACTGGGAGAGAGAGAGAGCTTCGAATGATGAGTCAAGAGCCGATGCACCCTGTGCTGTCAAAAGAATACAAATGACTTGTCTCATGTTGGCTCTGTGGAAATCTGCTCTCCGTGTGTATCATGCTGCTCTATGTAACCTACAGTATGTATACAGATCTACTATGTATTTATGGACACTTTGCATTTGCTTTGCTTTTGTCCTAAAGACACTTATCTATCCTTGCTTTTGTCCTATATATTATGTACACTTACATGTGTAGCTGTCCTATGCTTTCAGTGGGTCAGTGCCGCGGAATAAAGCCAGTGTAGCATCACTCAAAGAGGCCGACACACCTGTGCCCTTCTCCAGTGATCCTTTGAAGAAAATATGAGTACAAAGAGAGTGTGATGTGTGTGTTTGTGGGTGAATACATGCAATGTTCTTTTCAGAGGAATTCAGCAACAGAGAACGTCAAACCACCAAAGGTCAGGGTTACCCAGCAGCCTTGGAACAGGTTTCTTTGCTGTTGAATAAATGGTCCTCTGAACCTCTGTGATGACTGTATGCTTCAGTGGGGACATGACATAAACATACCATTGTCTTATACTATAGGGGTATTGAAATGCAATAGTAATTGAATCATATTCATCTCCCGTACACAGACCCTGCTGGGGGAGCACATAGCTACACACACACACACACACACACACACACACACACACACACACACACACACACACACACACACACACACACACACACACACACACACACACACACACACACACATACACACGCAAACACACACACACGCACACAGACACACACAGGCTCCCCCTCTTTCCTCTCTCCCTTCCCATCGCTCTCTCTGCTGTACAGGGTGATGGATTGTGACCTTACGTTCCCCTTAGGCGTTGTCATTGTGCCATACCATGAAGGATGGACATGAGAACACAAACCAATGATCTTTTTCACATCCAGCAGTAAGCCTGAAGTGTGAATAATTGAATTTCTATTGAACCAAAGATGTATTTGTCATACTTGGGCTGGCCGAGGCTGGGGCGCTCTTAGGCTGCGTTCCAAATGGCACCCCATTCCCTATATAGTGCACTACCTTTGACCAGAGCCCTATGGGCCCTGCAGGAAATGTACTTGTAGTGTATGTCACAATAGCATAAAGAGATTCGGGAGACAGACGCAGGAATGCGTAACAGGGATTTTTATTAAGCCAAAATAACGGCGTGCCGTGTAAAGGCACGGGGACAAAACCAAACAAACACGTAACAAAACACAGGGTAGGAACCCAAAACAAAAGAGCGAGGTGTACCTCGAATAAATCACACACGCGCACAATGATTATCACACGGGATGAGACCTGTAATCATCTGTGCAATCCATAAGGGCACGAAAGCCAAAAACACACAGCACAGGTACTCACACGCACCAACGGACATAGTAACAATAATCGACCGCCCAATGGAAACCAAAGGGCACATATATACAAATACAATCAGTGGGAATAGGGGCCAGGTGAGCATAATGAAAGTTCCGGGGGGATCCGTGACAGTGTATTTTAGGTTTAAAAAGGCATCTGAAGTTTAAAATTTCCATTTTTATATTTCAGACTTGATTTTCCCTTACGAAAAATGTATCAACCCCTACAAACATGTCCATTAATTATAACCCACATAATAATTCACATTTCCTTTTTCGGCAGGATTATTTTCCTGCTGTAGCCACCTGGCTCAAATCCTCAATATCCTACATATGTATATTATGTAGGGAATAGGGTGCCATTTGGGACGGAGCCTTTTACCCAGCATGCTCTGCTGTGTCGTGGACTGTGGCAAACGGGTCCTTTGTCTGGTTCTTCTTATATTATGCCTCTGCAACTCAAAAGATACATTTTTGATGACAGGATGACGCTAGCAGGATGGCGCTAGCAGATGACGCTAGCAGGATGCTTGCATTATAGGGGTGATAAACAACTGTTACGACACAGTAACTTTTAGTCATTGCATTGTATTACTAGTAAAGGCAAATTAATAGCATAGTGCCCTCACCACTCTACATCTTGGCAAAGAGGGAAAAAGATTGAAGCAAAGCACACATATGGACATGGTTTTGTCAGGCTTATTCATTACTCTCTCTGCTTTGAATCTACCGGTTGATTATCTCTCAGAACATATATTCCTTTTATTTATTATAGGTCTAATATTTAGTGTGTAAGTCATTTTGTATAGCTTACTGTTAAAATGTTATTCTGGTCCATTCAACAGTGTGTTTTATCTATCTTTCATTTGTTCACTTTTTGTACCCTGTTAGTGGATGTTCAAAATACTGAGAAAATATAAATATAAAACGTAGGTATATAACACCATGGTGCCGTCAGATAACTGTGTGACTGATGGCTGTGACCTCTGTGTGAGCGTTGTATGACATCCTATAAAAGGTAATTGTGATGAAAAACAGATCCAGGGACAGATGTTCTCTGTCCATCCATCCACTAAACCTAATAAACATGACCGCTCCATTCATTACTAGTACTCATTATGTAAGGAAAGGCACGTTTACAGAGAAAAAAAAACATGTTGGATGAAGAGATAGACCACAGATGGACACAGTCAGTCAGTCGGTCGTCTGGAATCAAGAACTCCAGGGAAAACTGGTGGTGGCTGAACGAGACTGTGGGCGTGTGTGTATCTGTGTGTGCACTATCCATAAAATCTCTCTTTTTAGTTTTGTGTCCTTGTTGCCGACAGTCCCAGGAAGCGAAAGCCACAAACTCTCCATTTAGTCTCAACAGTGTAAAAGAGTTTCTGGATTTACAACTCCTTCAGTCCTTCTCTATATACATTGCCTTCGGAAAGTATTCAGACCCCTTGACTGTTTTCACATTTTGTTACAGCCTTACGTTACAGACTTAATCTAAAATTCATGAAATTGTTTGTTTTCCTCATCAATCTACACACAATACCCCATAACGACAAAGCAAAAACATAAATATATATTTTTTGCTAATTTGTAATAAAAATAAACTGAAATATCACATTTACATAAGCATTCAGAACCTTTACTCTGTATTTTTTTGAAGCACCTTTGGCACCGACTACAGCCTTGAGTCTTCTTGGGTATGACGCTACAAGCTTGGTACACCTGTATTTGGGGAGTTTCTCCCATTCTTCTCTGCAGATCCTCTCAAGCTCTGTCGGGTTGTATGGGGAGTGTTGTTGCACAGCTATTTTCTTGTCTCTTCAGAGATGGTTGAAAGTCCAGGCTCTGGCTGGGCCACTCAAGGACATTCAGAGACCTGTTCCGAAGCCACTGCGCTGTCTTGGCTGTGTGCTTAGGGTTGTTGTGCCGTTGGAAGGTGAACCTTCGCCCCAGTCTGAGGTCCTGAGCACTCTGGAGCATGTTTTCATCAATGATCTTTTTGCTCTGTTCATCTTTCCCTTGAAAATCTTGTTTCTCATGGTCTGAGAGTCTTTAGGTGCCTTTTGGCAAACTCCAAGCGAGCTGTCATGTGCCTTTTACTGAGGAGTTGCTTCTGTCTGGCCACTCTACCATAAAGGCCTGATTGGTGAAGTGCTGCAGAGATGGTTGTCCTTCTGGAAGGTTCTCCCATCTCCACAGAGGAACTCTGGAGCTCTGTCAGAGTGACCATCAGGTTGTTCCCGGTCACCTGTGGTTTTAAAGGGGAGGTACGTTCCACCACGTGTTGACACAGCTGGGGTTTTACTAGAGGAGCCAGGGGAGAGTAGGGGACACAGGTTTGTGGCGACTGGGGTTCAAGCGAATGAATCTGTCACATTAGGGTTTGAAGAGTTAAAGGACAAGGTTTGCATTCATCCCACAGCCCTACTAGTTTCCCCCCCCAAAAATGAAACCAACTAATAGTGATTACAAATTTAGTTCAGTTCAATAGGGTGTGTAGGCCTACTTACTGGTTCTTATTACAACAATGATAGTCTGACTACAAGCCAGACTCGCACTCTACTGATCGCATGCAAGTCGGACCAAACAAGACTACAATGATGGTGATTTTGGATGTTAAGCTACATGTTCATCCTCAGGGTAGGCCTACGTTTTTGTTGGGAAGTGTAGTTCCATAAAACCAATCAGATATCCCATTCTGTCTGACTTATTGGCCCTTATAACTACATCCACCGCTGAATACAAGACGTAGACATGGATTATACCTCTCTATCACTCATGTTATGGTGTCTGAGATCACTTTGGATATCTCCCGAATGGCACCCTATTCCCTTTATAGTGCACTACTTACAACCAGGGTCCATCGGGAATAGGGTGCCATTTGGGAAGCAGCCATTGAATAAATCACAACACACTGAGGGTTGGCAGTTCTGATTTGACATGACTACTACATTCAATTGCCCCACTAGGGACAGTTATGTTTAATTGCCCACCCATGAGTGTCTCTGTTAGCAGCTTAGTGATTTGCGAAAGCAGCTTGGTAGGGTTCTGTTTGGTTGTGACCCCTGAGCTAGCTCAAGGTCAACCCTTGGTATGCCCTTTGTGCACCTTTTGGACATGGAGTTATACAGGTCTTTCAAGAAGTCAGTGCTTGTATTTACTTTCTGTTATTCAAGTAAAAAATGTTACTTGGCGTGTGACTGCAAAGGGCCTTGAGGCCCATCCTTTAGATCTTAGCTGCAGTACAACCAGACAGTTCTTCCCAGAGTTTCTCTGTGTGTGTGTTTGTGTGTGTGTGTGTGTGTGTGTTTATGGGTGTGCGCGAGTCAGTGTGTGTGTTGTGTGTGTATGTGAGGAGGTAGCTATCGCTCACACCAAGCAATTACAATTATACTTCTGTAATCGCTCAATTTCATATTTTCAATTCTAAATGTTTCACATGGATATTTTTTTTGTACTCTGCAATTATTATATATATTTTTTCGTTTGGTAAATGATTAACAGATGTTGTAGTTAGAGATATATACTTTTTTTCTACTGTATTATTGACTGTATGTTTGTTTATTCCATGTGAAACTCTATGTTGTTGTATGTGTCGAACTGCTTTGCTTTATCTTGGCCAGGTCACAGTTGTAAATGAGAACTTGTTCTCAACTGGCCTACCTGGCTAAATAAATGTGAAATAAAATAAAAATAAAAATGCACCAATATGACATTTTTTGGCCAATACCGATATCCAATATTTTCCTTGACAAAAAACCCGATGCCAAATCCGATAACCGATATACATTTTTTTTAGCAGCTTTTATGCATTCTAGTACAGTTAAATAGTTGAAACACACACACACACACACCAAAAAGTTATGTCCCCATTACCAGTAAAACATAATCAAAACCTATTTATTTCACTTACTTGCTGTGCTGTTTCGTTCATTTGTTCAGTCATTTCATTCTCAACCAGGATTTCATCATACATGTCAAGCAGTGAAGTTCAAATCAAATCAAATTTTATTTGTCACATGCGCCGAATACAACAGAAGTATAATTGCTTAGTGTCCTCATCACACACACAACACACACACCGACTCGCGCACACCCCTAAACACACACACACACACACACACACACACACACACACACACACACACACACACACACACACACACACACACACACACACACACACACACACACACACACACACACACACACACAGAGAGTTACTCTGGGAAGAGAGTGAAATGACAGTGAAATGCGACTCACATGCCCTTAACCAATAATGCTTCAAGAAGTTAAGAAAAAAAAAAGTTCAGTAAAAAATAGAAAATTAAAGTATCAAATAAACAGCAGCAGTAAAATAACAAGCAAGGCTATATACAGGGGGTACTGGTACAGAGTCAATGTGCGGGGGCACCGGTTAGTCAAGGTAATTGAGGTATTATGTACAGTTGAAGTTGGAAGTATACATACACTTAGGTTGGAGTCTTTAAAACTCGTTTTTCAACCACTCCACACATTTCTTGTTAACAAATTATAGTTTTGGCAAGTCGGTTAGGACATCTACTTTGTGCATGACACTAGTCATTTTTCCAACAATTGTTTACAGACAGATTATTTCACTTATAATTCACTGTATCACAATTCCAGTGGATCAGAAGTTTACATGCACTAAGTTGACTGTGCCTTTAAACAGCTTGGAAAATTCCAGAAAATGATGTCATGGCTTCAGAAGCTTCTGATAAGCTAATTGACATAATTTGAGTCAGTTGGAGGTTTACCTGTGGATGTATTTCAAGGCCTACCTTCAAACTCAGTGCCTCTTTGCTTGACATCGTGGTGAAGGATTAAAATTGATCTTCTAAAGTCTTCTAAAGACCCCCACCATTGATTATGTTGTTATTAATTTGCTTACGTGCCATTGTACTTATACTCACTGTACAGCTGAATATTGAGGCTTCTCTGTGTCTAGCTCTCTGCCAAAACCCACAGCTGTGAGAAAAGGTGAGAAAAGGGACTGAGGGTGATAGCGAGACACAGAGAGACAACATCTGTTTTTCTCTGAAACAAGGGCAGATTTGCATACCGCTGAGACAGGTTCTCAGAAACTTTGTGTTAAGAATAACTTGTTATTTTAGCTGCACATGCAGGGTTTGGACATAGGAGATCACACCATAAGGTGTGGGGTATATAAGATCCTGTCTTTCTTTTGTTCGGGGCAGAACTAAGGAGAGACATCAGTTGTATGTCAGATGTTTGATCGTTGACTTCTGTCTACAGCTGTATTTTGATTTAAATTGTTATGATTTATAAGTGCACATTTTGAGTGTTCCTTATTTGTTAAGTAAATAACGGAGCCCAAAAAAGTGGAACCAACAATGGGGAAATCAAAAGAAATTAGCCAAGACCTCAGAAAACAAATTGTAGATCTCCACAAGTCTGGTTCATCCTTGGGAGCAATTTCCAAATGCCTGAAGGTACCACGTTCATCTGTACAAACAATAGTACGCAAGTATAAACACCATGGGACCACGCAGCCGTCATACCTCTCAGGAAGGAGACGTGTTCTGTCTCCTAGAGATGAATGGACTTTGGTGCGAAAAGTGCAAATCATTCCCAGAACAACAGCAAAGGACCTTGTGAAGATGCTGGAGGAAACGGGTACAAAAGTATCTATATCCACAGTAAAACAAGACATAACCTGAAAGGCCGCTCAGCAAGGAATAAGCCACTGCTCCAAACCCGCCATAAAAAAGCACATGGGGATGGAGATCGTACTTTTTGGAGAAATGTCCTCTGGTCTGATGAAAAATATAACTGTTTGGCCATAATGACCGTCGTTATGTTTGGAGGAAAAAGGGGGAGGCTTGCAAACTGAAGAACACCATCTCAACCGTGAAGCACGAGGGTGGCAGCATCATTTTGTGGGGGTGCTTTGCTGCAGGAGGGACGGGTGCACTTCACAAAATAGATGGCATCATGAGAGGGGAAAATTATGTGAATATATTGAAGCAACATCTCAAGACATCAGTCAGGAAGTTCAAGCTTGGTCGCAAATAGGTCTCCCAAATGGACAATGACCCCAATTATACATCCAAAGTTGTGGCAAAATGGCTTAAGGCCAACAAAGTCAAGGTTTTGGAGTGGTCATCACTTAGCCCTGACCTCAATCCCATCTAAATTTTGTGGGCAGAACTGAAAAAGTGTGTGTGAGCAAGGAGGCCTACAAACCTGACTCAGTTACACCAGCTCTGTCAGGAAGAATGGGCCAAAATTCACCCAACTTGTGGAAGGCTACCCAAAATGTTTGACCCAAGTTAAACAATTTAATGGCAATGCTACCGAATACTAATTGAGTGTATGTAAACTTCTGACCCACTGGGAACGTGATGAAAGAAATAAAAGCTGAAATAAATCATTCTCTCTACTATTATTCTGACATTTCACATTCTTAAAATAAAGTGGTGATCCTAACTGACCTAAGACAGGAATTTTTAGTAGGATTAAATGTCAGGAATTTTGGAAAAACTGAGTTTAAATGTATTTGGCTAAGGTGTATGTAAACTTCCGACTTCAACTGTATGTGCCATTCCAAATCATGTCAAATCAATTGATTTTACGACAGGTGGACTCCAATCAAGTTGTATAAACATCTCACACTTGATCAATGGAAACACGGTTCACCTGCGCTCAATTTCGAGTCTCATAGCAAAGAGTAAATAAGGTATTTTATGTTTGTTTAAATGTCTAAAAACCTGTTTTCGCTTTGTCATTATGGGGTATTGTGTGTCGATTGATGAGGATTTTATTTATTTAATCAACTTTAGAATAAGGCTGTAACATAACAAAATGTGTAATAAGTCAAGGGGTTTGAATACTTCCCGAATGCACTTGTCACGACTTCTACCGAAGATAACCCCTCTCCCGATTCGGGCGGCGCTCGGCGCTTGGCGTCGCCGGTTTACTAGCCGCCACCGATCCCTTTTTCCTTTTCTGTTTTTTTTGTCTGTGTTCATTTTCACACCTGGTTTCAATTGCGTTTATTTCTGTGTGTATATAGGGCCCTTGTTTCCTGCCTTATTTCGTGCGGGATTAAGCTTGTGGGGGTTTTGCGCTCGTTTATCGTTGATATTTCTTGTTCTAGTATTTACGCACGTGTAGTTTATTTTCGGAACTGAGTTTGTTCCTCCGTGCGTTTGGCACGAGTTTCGGTTTTGTTTTCACTGATCTGTTCTATGAACTGTGAGACCTTATATAGAGGGATCTGTGCCAATTTTGTATTGGTGGACTATATATATATATAATTATTATATTAAACACGCTTCTCAGTTCCCTGCTCTCCTGCGCCTGACTCCTACACCTCTCACCGAGACGCACCTTATCACAGAATCCCGCACCTGAAAATATGGAGTCAGCAGGAGTAGACGCACTCCCAGGGTCCGTGGAGGATCGAGTTCAACACCACACGGCAGTGTTACACCAGCTGGGGACCGCCATGGATCAGGTGATGGCGACGATGGAGAGATGGGAGAGAGGTGGCCTTCCCACACCTGTATCAGCCACACCCCAATCAGTACCACTACCCTCTCCTTCATTGCTTGAGCACAGTGGGATTCGACTCGCCCTCCCGAGGGAGTACGATGGGACGGCGGCAGGGTGCCAGGGGTTCTTACTCCAGATGGACCTATACCTGGCGACCGTTCGTCCGGCTCCTTCGGGAGGTGAGAGCGTGAACGCCCTCGTCTCCTGCCTCTCAGGTAAAGCCCTGGAGTGGGCCAACGCGGTATGGAACGATCCTGACTCGGCGAGGGACCACTACCCAGAGTTCACCCGCCGCTTTCGGGCCGTGTTCGATCACCCACCTGAGGGTCGAGCGGCGGGTGAACGGCTGGTCCATCTGAGGCAGGAGAAGAGGAGTGCTCAGGACTTTGCTCTTAAGTTCCGGACTTTGGCCGCTGGCGCGGGATGGAACGACAGGGCCTTGATCGATCACTATAGGTGTAGTTTGCGTGAGGACGTCCGTAGGGAGCTGGCCTGTAGAGACACCACCCTCTCCTTGGACCAGTTGATCAACATGTCCATTCGGTTGGACAACTTGCTGGCGACCCGCGGACGTCCAGATCGGGCTCTGTCAGTTCCATTCCCCAGCTCCACCACTCCAACACCCATGGAGCTAGGTGGTGCTGCAGCGAGGGCGACCGGAGGAGGGGGCCTTTCCTGTGCCAACTGTGGTCGCAGAGGGCACACTGCTGACCGGTGCTGGGGGGGTCCTCCAGGGAGTCGAGACGCCAGGCCGAGCACTGCTCGGACACCTCAGGTGAGTCGGCACCAGGCTCACCCAGAGCCCCCTGTTGGTCACATGTATGTATGGATTGTTTTTCCTGAATTTTCCCCTCTTTCCCGGCATAAGGCGCTAGTAGATTCAGGCGCGGCGGGGAATTTTATTGACTGCGGTTTAGCGCACAGGTTAGGGATCCCCCTTGTTCAGCTTGACAAACCCTTCCCAGTGCACGCCTTAGATAGCCGACCATTAGGGTCAGGGCTAGTCAGGGAGGCCACGGCTCCACTGGGCATGGTCACGCAGGAGGGTCATGAGGAGAGAATTAGTCTCTTCCTCATTGATTCTCCTGCGTTTCCGGTGGTGCTGGGGATCCCCTGGTTGGCCCGTCACAACCCCAGGATTTCGTGGCAACAGAGGGCTCTACAGGGGTGGTCGGAGGAGTGCTCAGGCAGGTGTGTAGGAGTTTCCATCGGTGCTACAACGGTGGAGAGTCCAGACCAAGTCTCCACCGTGCGCATTCCCTCAGAATATGCCGATTTGGCTATCGCCTTCTGTAAAAAGAAGGCGACCCAATTACCACCTCATCGACGAGGGGATTGTGCGATAAATCTCCTGGTAGGCGCTGCACTTCCCAGGAGTCACGTGTATCCCCTGTCCCAGGAGGAAACGGTGGCTATGGAGACATACATATCTGAATCTCTGGGGCAGGGGTACATTCGGCCCTCCATCTCACCTGCCTCCTCGAGTTTCTTTTTTGTGAAGAAGGAGGGAGGTCTGCGTCCGTGCATTGACTATAGAGGTCTAAATTCCATCACGGTGGGGTATAGTTACCCGCTACCTCTCATTGCCACGGCGATTGAGTCATTTCACGGAGCACGGTTTTTCACAAAACTGGATCTCAGGAGTGCATATAACTTGGTGCGTATCCGGAAGGGAGATGAGTGGAAGACAGCGTTTAGTACCACATCCGGCCATTATGAGTACCTCGTCATGCCGTACGGGTTGAAGAATGCTCCAGCAGTCTTCCAATCTTTTGTAGACGAGATTCTCAGGGACCTGCACGGTCAGGGTGTGGTGGTTTACATCGATGACATTCTGGTCTATTCCGCTACACGCGCCGCGCATGTGTCCCTGGTGCGCAAGGTACTTGGGCGACTGTTGGAGCATGACCTGTACGTCAAGGCTGAGAAATGCTTGTTCTTCCAACAGGCCGTCTCCTTCCTTGGGTATCGCATTTCCACATCAGGGTTGGTGATGGAGTGTGACCGCATTGCAGCCGTGCGTAATTGGCCAACTCCAACCACGGTAAAGGAGGTGCAGCGGTTCTTAGGGTTTGCCAACTACTACCGGAGGTTTATCCGGGGTTTTGGGCAGGTGGCTGCTCCCATTACGTCACTGCTGAAGGGGGGGCCGGCGCGTCTGGGGTGGTCGGCTGAGGCGGACAGGGCTTTTGGTCGCCTGAAGGCTCTTTTTACCTCGGCTCCCGTGCTGGCGCATCCGGACCCCTCTTTGGCATTCATAGTGGAGGTGGACGCATCCGAGGCTGGGGTTGGAGCCGTGCTCTCCCAGCGCTCGGGTACGCCACCGAAGCTCCGCCCCTGTGCTTTCTTTTCTTGGAAGCTCAGCCCGGCGGAGCGAAACTATGACGTGGGGGATCGGGAGTTGCTGGCTGTTGTCAGAGCTCTGAAGGTGTGGAGACATTGGCTTGAGGGGGCCCAACACCCTTTTCTCATCTGGACTGACCACCGTAATCTAGAGTACATTCGGGCAGCGAGGAGACTGAACCCTCGTCAGGCAAGGTGGGCCATGTTTTTCACCCGATTTAGGTTTACCATCTCCTATAGACCAGGCTCCCAGAACACTAAGGCAGACGCACTGTCCCGACTATATGATACGGAGGAGCGGGCCATCGATCCTGCGCCCATCCTCCCGGCTTCTTGTCTAGTGGCACCTGTGAGGTGGGAGGTGGACGCAGACATTGAGCGAGCATCGCGTGTTGAGCCTACTCCACCACAGTGTCCAGCGGGACGGGTGTACGTTCCGCTGGAGGTTAGAGACAGGCTAATTTGGTGGGCTCACACGTCCCCCTCTGGTCACCCGGGGATTGGTAGGACGGTGCGATGTCTTAGTGGGAAGTACTGGTGGTCCACTTTAGCCAAGGACGTGAGGGTTTATGTGTCCTCCTGCTCAGTGTGCGCTCAGTGCAAGGCTCCTAGGCACCTGCCCAGAGGGAAGTTACAACCCCTTCCCGTTCCACAGCGGCCTTGGTCACACCTGTCGGTTGACTTCTTGACCGATCTGCCACCATCACAGGGCAACACCACGATCCTGGTCGTTGTGGATCGGTTTTCTAAGTCCTGTCGTCTCCTCCCTTTGCCCGGTCTCCCTACAGCCCTACAGACGGCGGAGGCCCTGTTTACTCACGTCTTCCGGCACTACGGGGTGCCTGAGGATATTGTTTCTGATCGGGGTCCCCAGTTCACGTCCAGGGTGTGGAAAGCGTTCATGGAACGTTTGGGGGTCTCGGTCAGCCTTACCTCTGGGTTTCACCCCGAGAGTAATGGACAGGTGGAAAGAGTGAACCAGGATGTGGGTAGGTTTCTGCGGTCGTATTGCCAGGACCGGCCAGGGGAGTGGGCGAAGTACATCCCGTGGGCAGAGATGGCCCAGAATTCACTCCGCCACTCCTCTACGAACCTGTCGCCCTTCCAATGTGTGTTGGGTTATCAGCCGGTCCTGGTACCATGGCATCAGAGCCAGACCGAGGCTCCTGTGGTGGACGATTGGGTGAGACGCTCAAGGGAAACCTGGGAGGCCGCCCACGGGTACCTTAAACGGGCCGAAGGGCGGCAGAAGGCCAGTGCCGACCGCCACCGCAGCGAGGCCCCCGTGTACACACCGGGGGACCGGGTCTGGCTCTCGACCCGAAACCTGCCCCTCCACCTGCCCTGCCGGAAGCTGGGTCCGCGGTTTGTGGGGCCATTCAAAGTCCTGAGGAGAATAAACGAGGTGTGTTATAGGTTACAGCTCCCCCCTGATTACCGTATTAACCCCTCGTTTCATGTGTCTCTCCTCAGGCCGGTGGTGGCTGGTCCGCTTCAAGAAGATGAGGTGCGGGAGATCCCTCCGCCCCCCCTGGACATCGGGGGGGCGCCGGCGTATGCAGTTCGTTCCATACTGGACTCGAGGCGTCGGGTGGGGGGTCTTCAGTACCTCGTGGACTGGGAGGGGTACGGTCCGGAGGAGAGATGCTGGGTGCCGGTGGAGGACGTACTGGATCCACCTATGCTAAGGGAGTTTCACCGCCTCCATCCGGATCGCCCTGCGCCTCGTCCTCCGGGTCGTCCTCGAGGCCGGCGTCGTCGCGCTGCGGGAGCCGCGCGTCAGGAGGGGGGTACTGTCACGACTTCTACCGAAGATAACCCCTCTCCCGATTCGGGCGGCGCTCGGCGTCGCCGGTTTACTAGCCGCCACCGATCCCTTTTTCCTTTTCTGTTTTTTTTGTCTGTGTTCATTTTCACACCTGGTTTCAATTGCGTTTATTTCTGTGTGTATATAGGGCTCTTGTTTCCTGCCTTATTTCGTGCGGGATTAAGCTTGTGGGGGTTTTGCGCTCGTTTATCGTTGATATTTCTTGTTCTAGTATTTACGCACGTGTAGTTTATTTTCGGAACTGAGTTTGTTCCTCCGTGCGTTTGGTACGAGTTTCGGTTTTGTTTTCACTGATCTGCTCTATGAACTGTGAGACCTTATATAGAGGGATCTGTGCCAATTTTGTATTGGTGGACTATATATATATATATAATTATTATATTAAACACGCTTCTCAGTTCCCTGCTCTCCTGCGCCTGACTCCTACACCTCTCACCGAGACGCACCTTATCACAGCACTGTATTATGCTATTATTTAAAAAGTCATTATGAAGATCAGTGAGTCTCCACTGGGATATTGACGTGCTGTACTGTTGAGGAGGGAGGAGGAGGGAGGACAGACATACACACACACATTAAGGTCTTTAGACTCACAGCTATGCTAACACTTCGAAACAGCCAGTGAAATGGATCCCGTATCTGAACAAATTAGAAGCGTTATTGTCAGAGTATCAGTTCAAGGTTGTTTGAATGTCACATTTAATTGCTCTAATACTTTACACTCTGAAATGAGTTGATAATGAAATAGCTGTTCATATTCTCAGGATATCTATAAATACTAAAACCCAGGTCTCCTGTGTTTCACAAGACTGCGTTAACCTGCTGAGTTTGGGGAGCTAACTTAAGTCTCTAGGTTTCAGGCAAGGTTACTCAGCGTGGTTCACAAAACATCGTAGGTTGGGTCCACATCATTAGTTCCTACATTGTGTTTGAGATCTTCCAAATCCCTTTCCCTTGCTGTCGTTTGTCTTCTCAGCGAGCTTCTTGTTTATTTGTTTATTTTATGTTTGTCTGAACGTTAGAGAAGAAGATATTTCTCTTTATTCACTTTCAAGATGAACACAGATCTCTGAAAACTCTCTGTCTCTCTCTTCCTCGCCCTCTCTAATTCACTCTCTCTCACCTTTTTTTACACTGTTCTCTCTCTCTCTCTCGTTCTCTCTCTCTCTCTCTCTCGAAGGCAATAGGAACAAAGGTGTTGAATGTTTAATTGTCCCTATCCTTCCTCTCTTACTTGAGTTAGCTAAAGTTGTAACTCTCTGACACGGGAAATCAGCCTCTTAATGACCCATGTCATCAGCTAGCCGACAAATGATCATTACACTGACATGCTACATAGATTATACAGTCATATCAAAACCACTTAGACCCAGTCACACTTCAATATTAACTAACTGTACATGAACGTCAGTAGCAGGCATTTGCAGCTCTGCTCTCTATCATTTGATTTGCTTTTATGTGATGTGAATGAGTGGCCAAAACATTAAGGCTCCATCATAGCGTTCTCTGCTCATATGAAATAAAAGGTGATCAATAACATGTCAATAGAAATACAGTTGAATTATCTGTCCCTGGTATGAGTGGGTGACTGGAAGAACTCTGATCTATTACTCTATGTGAGCTTTTAGATATTTGATGAACATGAATCACCGTTGCCCCTGACGATAGATGTCCTTGTGTGTGTGCGTGCGTGTGTGCGTGCGTGTATGACGTTGATTGTTTTTCCTTCTTCCTTTTCCTATAGATGGATTTCATTTTGACGGTCTCTTCACAATTAGTCTGTTCTTTGGGGTCAAAAAGAGTATAGACTTTTAAATAAATCATTTTTTTGACTGAAGGCCTGGTCAGATTATATCTTGAACACCATCTTAATCACCAAGTCTAAATCATGACAATATACTGTATTACCACTATATGTACTGAAGGTGATATGTATTTATTTCTGATGTAACTGTAACAAGCCCAAACTAAGTTATCCTGATTGAAATGGCATTGCTGAAAACCAAAACCAAACACAGAAAGAAAAACACAGCACCAATTGACAAAAATGATTCTGCCATTTGCGTCAGAGACATGGGGAAACGAACATGTATATTACAGTAACCTACACCACCCTCCTGAACTGCGTCTGTTGTTACTAATGGACAGCCCCCCGTAAGCCATCTCTATTCAGCTGAGATGAGAGTATTGAAAAGTGGACAGCATATGCTCACCTGAGCCCTGCTTGTCAACGTGAGTCTTAATATTTAAGAGGCTGTGTGTGCGAAACTGCAAGCCACAGCACTTTCTATGGGCTTGTGTGTGTTACTTCAGGCAGCTGGAGCTTACTGGGGCTTCATGAGGGAGTGAAGACCCTTATCGTGTGTGTGTGTGTGTGTGTATTCATGCTTTGAATTTTTCATCAGTCTCTGGGAACAGCTGACAAGTCTTGAGGCATTGCGTATGAGCACTGTAGGAGTGTGTGTGCAGCTCTCTCAGAGATGGGATTTGAACCCCAACCCTCCAGCTGCTGGCTTGCCTCTCTAATCTATAGGCTACATGCCTCCACAGCAAAGATTTATGTCCCATTGTATTTTCACACTTTGTATCAAACCAGTGGACTTCCTCTTTCCAAGTTATAAACCTATGACTTATTAATCCATAGTGAAATTCAAACATCTCCCCCAAAAATTATATTTGGAGGAGGATGAAACTGACTCATGATTCCTACTGTATGTGATTGTGCTTTCAATTGAGACAGCAGCTATTAATACATATTTATCTCTTTTAATTTATAATGATTATTATGAAAGCGTCTATCAGTAGCTATCTGGCATTTTGTAGGAAAGATTACAGGCAAATGAAGGCGGCATTGAATCAATTATTTAGGCTGAAATAAAAAGTACAAAGCATCATACATAGCATCGCAGCAGCCTGCAGCGAGGGAGCGAGCAGCGAAGGAAAATTAGGTCAGTTTCATAATATTCCAGTGGGATCTCTCCCAGCACTGCAGCTGCACAGTTAAAGGGTAGGTCTGAACAATTCAGAGCAATCAAACCCTATTTTTGCCTAAATAGATCAATGAATATTTTGAGTATTTTGAACAAAAGTGGCTATGAATATTCTCAAGTCTCAGATGGCTTTGTTGTTTATTTATTATTTGTCTGAGAATATTAAAAGTTGTATTTTATTCAAGTTTTGTTGAATGATTGATGATGTATTTCCCCCTCCCCTTTAAATCCAACTTGTTGTTGGCCTGCAGTTCATTTTGGGAGAAGGGTTGAACCAATCGGATGATCCTATGCGTTTAAATCTGGCAAAAGTAAAGTTCTTGTTGGGAAGTGGGGGTAACCTCAAAATATAAATTGAACTCAAAATAAACCCACATTCACTGATGTACTGTATCAAAACAATGGTTACAAGAGCCCTACTTTAGTAACTGTCATTTGTACAGTATAATCAAATTTATTCAAGCTCTGATTTGAAGATTTTACTGGTCTCAGGATAAAGATATATACAAAAGCATATTTATGACACTGTCTCCAGCATGTACAAGCTAGTCTGTATTGTACTGTATCATAAAGTAGTTGAGGTTTCAAAGTGACTGTCTGATTGCCGTCAGGTGTGCCCTGCCTGCCCTGCCGTGGGCCCTGTGCTACCCTGTTGCTGAGTTTTAATGAACGCTTGAAGGGTGGATCAGCCTGGCAAAGCTCCAGGGTTCTATCAAAGAGAGGGGGATTTAAAGCATGATTATGCTGTCTGTGAGAGCTCCATCTCCCCTAGACTCCCTGAGACTACAGCCTGATACTCTGGAGCTCACTCAGCACACACATCATACTGCCTGACCTGCAGTATACAGTCTGCACACCGTCTGTCTCTATCTCTGTCTCTTTCTCAAAACTCTTCGGGGACTGATTGAGAACGGTGAGATGAGATGTGGTTAATTTCTCTACTTTTGCCTAAGCTGAAGCCATAACGGTATGACAAAGTTGATGTTTTTCTCGGAGTACAGTACACCCGCCGGCACTTTGGGATAGGGTAAGCCAAGGGAACCTAAAAATACACTGTTGCCTGTTCTTTACTGAATGCCCTGTGATTGTGGTCTACGGTCTTCTGAATGCCGTGTTTCTCATGTCTGAGATGACCGCGGTTCATTCTGTGGTGGAGGAAGTTCACATCTTTGTTTTTTGTTTACCTTTCCTTTATGATCTTGAGTCAGTCGGTCATGTGGTCCCTGTAGATCTCTAAATACATCAACACATGCACAATGTCTCAGCCTCCACCCCGCCTGCCCGGTCAGACAATGACAGACATTGTGGGCTTGTTATTGAAGGGAGACCTACGTAGACAAAGGGCAACCAGTCCCAGGAGAAATTGAAATTATTTGCTGGTATTTTTTGAACATATACTTCCTTCTTGATTTCAAAGTGCTCACACTTTTATTACAAGACTTAACCTACAGTCATTTAGGTCCCGTGTAGCTCAGTTGGTAGAGCATGGCATTTGCAGCGCCACGGTTGTGGGTTCGATTCCCACGGGGGACTAGTTTAAAAAAAAAAAATGTATGCACTCACTACTACTGTAAGTCGCTCTGGATAAGAGCGTCTGCTAAATGACGTAAATGTAAATGTCATTTAGCCTGGACCCACATCTGCCAACGTCTTTACAAATGACCAAAGGAGTTGGTAAGATGATATTAACAGATCTGGGTCAGTCATAAATATTTCACCAAAATTGAAAAGTCTTTTTGGGGAACAAAATTCCTCCAGAATAACTTTCTTTTTAAAAGTTGTTGTGGAACTGTCAGTGAAATGCCTCTCAACTCAGTGGAAAGTGTGGTTGGATGGAGTTATATCAACTATATGTTTCAGCCAGCCTGCCAATCCACTACAGGGCTTCATTTTCTTTCTCTCCCTCTCTGGGTTATGTTCAGTATTTTTCCTTGGGCCAATTTTCAAACGCCTGAGCTATTGACTGGTCCAGACAACTTGTAAAATGAATATCAGTTAGCTATCACGTTGATATGTTAAATGATAGTAGCATACTATAATATTGATGATATATCAGCAGACTCATTGGCCTTTGATGTTTACATTTTCCTGGTTCAGTAGGAACTGTGCCTGTACTGCAGTCAGCAGTTTTCACTATCATGTATCACTTCCTAGAATCATCTGATGTATAGTAGCTGTTTTGATATATCTACTACTGATGTAACCCGAAGTGTCGGATGAGAAGTGTTAACATATCTTTTAAAAGCTTTATTTATTAATGTTTTATTTATGTAGCCTAGTTGTTAATGGTGTTAAATAAAATATACCCTACACACAACAGTTCTGTAGCTTTCTGTTAGGGATAGTGCAGGACCAGTAGATCTTTTCATTGTAGACCTAATTTTCCCTCTTTGTTGAAGGCATTTTTGTAAGAGAAAATGATATCCATCCCTACCCACACATCTGCCACATCTACAGTTCACTTCCAGTTAGGCTAATTCTGCTGTGACTTCTAAATCACTCTGACAGAGCTGGATCAAATGTAGGAAGCAGATGAAAAGAAAAAGAGAGACAATGATCTTTTTCCTTTTTTTGCATTTTCATTTCTCGTGTCCCCTCACTGCCTCTACCCCCTGCTGGTTCACCGTGAAAATTGACAAAATATATTGATTCTAGGCTAGCCAGGCGAGTTTGATAAACGGAGTGTATCGTGGTAGAGTGTTGGCAAATTTACCTTGAAGCATTGCTTCCATCCGGTTAATTTCCCTCTTCCTCCCATCCGGTCCTCACACCCGCTGAATGACAATAGCCTAATGTCGTCACCAGAAGAGACAACTCGTCTAACTCGGCGCTCGCATCACCATGCCTAGATGACAGCTGGTCAGGAACAGGGAAAGGAAGATGGAGCTTCTCTTCCCTCTGGGATTGATGCGTTTTCCTGGCGCAACGTCCCCTAAACACAATCAGCAAGGTTAGAGAGCAGTCAGAGCAGCCACCAGTATGTGTCTCCACCCCCAGGGCCAGGGGCAATTTACATGGAGATAACATTGATCAAAGCTTCCCATTCTCCCTCCCGGCTGCATCAATGGCAGAACACTTGAAAAGAGTATCATGGTGTTTTAGTGGTAGAGGAGCTATTCTATATCTGTGAAGAGGGGTTGGAGGAGGGTGACAGCCAATGCTGAATCCTCTCAATGGGCTCGGTGGCATTTCACCGCATGAGAGGTCGCTACGGTCGCCACAGCCACGCTGTTGTGCCTTGAAGAGATGAAGACATCCAAGTATAAAAGCATCATATCTTAAGGTAGGGTTCGTCAACTAGGTTTGTCCTCGGGCCAAATCTTTTCTGAGCTATTAGTAAACAGGCAGAACGTAATTAGCATATAATATTAGCACAATTACTAGGCCTACACTACAAATTGAACAACAACAATTTTTAACACATCTGATTAGTACATAATACATTCAGTGACAATAACACAATCATTTCGATCTGATTACGCTCATAAAATCACCATTGTCTCTATTCAATTATAATTTTTTTGTCTATTTCTCTGTGCATTGATTGGTGGGGAAAAACAAGTCTACGTAGCCTACTGTAGTCTACACTACTTTTTTTATTGTCAACATTCGTTCAGAAATATTAGCTTGATAGCAAGAGAAAATGTCGCTCTCAAAAAGTAGCAAAAGAAAGGTGGACAATAAAAATCAAAGTTTCAGTGAAGAATTGACAGAGAAATATGCGTTCTTCCCCCAGACATAGGCCCCACACAGAAAAATGTAAGCATTAACTGCAAACTACACATGGTAGAAAAATCCTCCTTTGTGGCCTGACCCAACAACAGAAGGTTACAAGTGCCTCCCCAGAAGCGTCCTGGGTTCTAACCAAACACAGCATGCCCTTCACAGACGCGGAGGTATTTAAAAAGTGCATGGTGACAGTTTTGGAGGAATTGGCAACCGACAAGTCTATGGACAGCATAATTGCGTCTGTCAAACAGGTGACCCTGTCTTTCCCCCCCACCACACTTTTTCTCCCCAATTTCGTGGTATCCAATTGGTAGTTACAGTCTTGTCTCATCGTTGCAACTCCCGTACGGACTCGGGAGAGGCGAACGTCGAGAGAATCGTGCGTCCCCCGAAACACAACCCAACCAAGCGCACTGCTTCTTGACACAATGCCCACTTAACCCGGAAGCCAGCCGCACCAATGTGTCGGAGGAAACACCGTACACCTGGCAACCGTGTCAGTGTGCTCTGTGCCTGGCCCGCCACAGGAGTCGTTAGTGCACAATGGGATAAGGACATCCCTGCCGGCAAAACGCTCCCCTAACCCGGACGACTCTGAGCCAATTGTGCCCCGCCCCATGGGTCTCCCGGTCGCGGCCGGCTGCTACAGAGCCTGGACTTGAACCCAGAATCTCTAGTGGCACAGCTAGCTCTTAGACCACATGGCCACTCAGGAGGCCCCAGGTGCCCCTGTCTGCGTCAACAGCCGGCCGCCGCGTCCATGCACTGGCGGATGATGTGCATAGGATTGTTCTGGAGGGGCTCAGTCAGGCTGAGCATTTTCCCCTGGCTATTGGTGAGAGTACTGACAACACCGATGTAGCACAGTTGTGTGTATTTGTCATTTTTTTTATGGAATTGACTTTAAAGAAGAGCAACTGGCACTGATTCCCCTCGAAGGACACACCACCAGGGACATCCTTTTCACAAAGCTGGAAGAATTGTTTACGCAGCATGGCCTGTCATTCGGAAGAGTCAACTTTGTGGTCACCGATGGGGTTCCTACTATGGTGGGCAGACACAGGGGACCTGGTCAGCAGCCCCCCAAATGAATGGCTTGCATTGTCTCATCCATCAGTGTGCTGTGTGCCAGACTAAACGGTGAGCTAAAGGATGTGATGGATAAAGTAATGCGCATAATCAACTTTGTCAGGGGGACTTCAAACACACAACACCGTCTTTTCCGCAAGCTTGTGACAGAATCAGAGGCCACCAATGATGATCTCCTGTTTCACAACAACGTGCGCTGGCTGAGTAAAGGAAAAGCTCTAGAGTGTTTCTGTGAGCTGCATGACCAGGTTGTGGATTTTCTCAGAAAAAGCTAAATGAAGGCAGCAGCTGACCACCTTCGTATTCTGGAAATTGAGGAATTCCTCTCCAATGTTGCTTTTTTAGCTGACATATTCTGTCACTTAAACAAGTTAAATCTGAAGTTACAAGGAAGAGTGACAACAGTCAATCATAGTCTGCTGCTGGAAGAAGGTATGTGTTGGCTTTACACCCCCTGCTATATTGTGGATATGGAGTTACCTGTCTAACAGAACACAGAGGGTGTTATGGCTTTACACCCCCTGCTATATTGTGGATATGGAGTTACCTGTCTAACAGAACACAGAGGGTGTTATGGCTTTACACCCCCTGCTATATTGTGGATATGGAGTTACCTGTCTAACAGAACACAGAGGGTGTTATGGCTTTACACCCCCTGCTATATTGTGGATAAAGAGTTACCTGTCTAATAGAACACAGAGGGTGTTATGGCTTTACACCCCCTGCTATATTGTGGATATGGAGTTACCTGTCTAACAGAACACAGAGGGTGTTATGGCTTTACACCCCCTGCTATATTGTGGATATGGAGTTACCTGTCTAACAGAACACAGAGGGTGTTATGGCTTTACACCCCCTGCTATATTGTGGATATGGAGTTACCTGTCTAACAGAACACAGAGGGTGTTATGGCTTTACACCCCCTGCTATATTGTGGATATGGAGTTACCTGTCTAACAGAACACAGAGGATGTTATGGCTTTACACCCCCTGCTATATTGTGGATATGGAGTTACCTGTCTAACAGAACACAGAGGGTGTTATGGCTTTACACCCCCTGCTATATTGTGGATATGGAGTTACCTGTCTAACAGAACACAGAGGGTGTTATGGCTTTACACCCCCTGCTATATTGTGGATATGGAGTTACCTGTCTAACAGAACACAGAGGGTGTTATGGCTTTACACCCCCTGCTATATTGTGGATATGGAGTTACCTGTCTAACAGAACACAGAGGGTGTTATGGCTTTACACCCCCTGCTATATTGTGGATATGGAGTTACCTGTCTAACAGAACACAGAGGGTGTTATGGCTTTACACCCCCTGCTATATTGTGGATATAGAGTTACCTGTCTAACAGAACACAGAGGATGTTATGGCTTTACACCCCCTGCTATATTGTGGATATGGAGTTACCTGTCTAACAGAACACAGAGGGTGTTATGGCTTTACACCCCCTGCTATATTGTGGATATGGAGTTACCTGTCTAACAGAACACAGAGGGTGTTATGGCTTTACACCCCCTGCTATATTGTGGATATGGAGTTACCTGTCTAACAGAACACAGAGGGTGTTATGGCTTTACACCCCCTGCTATATTGTGGATATAGAGTTACCTGTCTAACAGAACACAGAGGGTGTTATGGCTTTACACCCCCTGCTATATTGTGGATATAGAGTTACCTGTCTAATAGAACACAGAGGGTGTTATGGCTTTACACCCCCTGCTATATTGTGGATATAGAGTTACCTGTCTAATAGAACACAGAGGGTGTTATGGCTTTACACCCCCTGCTATATTGTGGATATAGAGTTACCTGTCTAACAGAACACAGAGGGTGTTATGGCTTTACACCCCCTGCTATATTGTGGATATAGAGTTACCTGTCTAACAGAACACAGAGGGTGTTATGGCTTTACACCCCCTGCTATATTGTGGATAAAGAGTTACCTGTCTAACAGAACACAGAGGGTGTTATGGCTTTACACCCCCTGCTATATTGTGGATATAGAGTTACCTGTCTAACAGAACACAGAGGGTGTTATGGCTTTACACCCCCTGCTATATTGTGGATATAGAGTTACCTGTCTAACAGAACACAGAGGGTGTTATGGCTTTACACCCCCTGCTATATTGTGGATAAAGAGTTACCTGTCTAACAGAACACAGAGGGTGTTATGGCTTTACACCCCCTGCTATATTGTGGATATAGAGTTACCTGTCTAACAGAACACAGAGGGTGTTATGGCTTTACACCCCCTGCTATATTGTGGATATAGAGTTACCTGTCTAACAGAACACAGAGGGTGTTATGGCTTTACACCCCCTGCTATATTGTGGATAAAGAGTTACCTGTCTAACAGAACACAGAGGGTGTTATGGCTTTACACCCCCTGCTATATTGTGGATATGGAGTTACCTGTCTAACAGAACACAGAGGGTGTTATGGCTTTACACCCCCTGCTATATTGTGGATATAGAGTTACCTGTCTAACAGAACACAGAGGGTGTTATGGCTTTACACCCCCTGCTATATTGTGGATATTGAGTTACCTGTCTAACAGAACACAGAGGGTGTTATGGCTTTACACCCCCTGCTATATTGTGGATATGGAGTTACCTGTCTAACAGAACACAGAGGGTGTTATGGCTTTACACCCCCTGCTATATTGTGGATATAGAGTTACCTGTCTAACAGAACACAGAGGGTGTTATGGCTTTACACCCCCTGCTATATTGTGGATATGGAGTTACCTGTCTAACAGAACACAGAGGGTGTTATGGCTTTACACCCCCTGCTATACTGTGGATATGGAGTTACCTGTCTAACAGAACACAGAGGGTGTTATGGCTTTACACCCCCTGCTATATTGTGGATATGGAGTTACCTGTCTAACAGAACACAGAGGGTGTTATGGCTTTACACCCCCTGCTATATTGTGGATATGGAGTTACCTGTCTAACAGAACACAGAGGGTGTTATGGCTTTACACCCCCTGCTATATTGTGGATATGGAGTTACCTGTCTAACAGAACACAGAGGGTGTTATGGCTTTACACCCCCTGCTATATTGTGGATAAAGAGTTACCTGTCTAACAGAACACAGAGGGTGTTATGGCTTTACACCCCCTGCTATACTGTGGATAAAGAGTTACCTGTCTAATAGAACACAGAGGGTGTTATGGCTTTACACCCCCTGCTATATTGTGGATAAAGAGTTACCTGTCTAATAGAACACAGAGGGTGTTCTTTAATGGAACCTCTCCAACATAATCCAGGTAGACTCAGGAATTCCCAAGGACAGCTGTCTAGGCCGCCTTACTTTTTTCAATCTTCACCAACAACATGCCACTGGCTTTGAGTAAAACCAGTGTGTCTATGTATGCGGATGACTCAACACTATACACGTCAGCTACTACAGCAACTGAAATGACTGCAACACTTAACAAAGAGCTGCAGTTAGTTTCAGAAATGGTGGCAAGGAATAAGTTCTCCCTAAATATTTGACAAATCATTTACTAAACCCTAACCTCAACTAAAACTTGTAATAAATAATGTGGAAATTGAGCAAGTTGAGGTGACTAAAGTGCTTGGAGTAACCCTGGATTGTAAACTGTCATGATCAAAACATATTGATACAACACTAGCTAAAATGGGGAGAAATCTGTCCATAATAAAGAGCTGCTCTACATTCTTAACAGCACTATCAACAAGGCAGGTCCTACAGGCTCTATTTTTGTCGCACCTTGACTACTGTTCAGTAGTGTGGTCAGGTGCCACAAAGAGGGACTTGCAATTGGCTCAGAACAGGGCAGCACGGCTGGCCCTTGGATGTACATAGAGAGCAAACATTAATAATATGCATGTCAATCTCTCCTGGCTCAAAGTAGAGGATATATTGACTTCATCACTACTTGTTTTTGTGAGAGGTATTGACATGTTGAATGAACCGAGCTGTCTGTTTAAACGACTAGCACACAGCTCAGACACTCATACATACCCCACAAGATATGCCACCAGAGGTCTCTTCACAGTCCCCAAGTCCAGAACAGACGATGGGAGGCGCACAGTACTACATAGAGCCATGATTACATGGAACTCTATTCCACCTCAGGTAACTGATGCAGGCAGTAGAGTCAGATTTTAAAAACTAATAAAAATACACCTTATGGAACAGCAGGGACTGTGAAGCAACACAAACATAGGCACAGACACATGCATACACACACATGATAACATACGCACTATACACACACATACACATGGATTTTGTGTTGTAGATATGTGGTAGTGGAGTATGGGCCTGAGGGCAAACACTTAGTGTGTTGTGAATTCTGTTATGAATGTATTGTCTTGGCAGCAGCTAATGAGGATCCATAATAAATACAAATGGTGGAAAAACTTGAGGCCTTTACTAGGAAGCTTGAGTTGTTCGATTTGGACTTGTCATCTGGAAGCTAATGCACTTCAGCACACTGAAGAAACGACAGGCAGAGGAACCA
Source organism: Salvelinus namaycush (assembly GCF_016432855.1). NCBI lineage: Eukaryota > Metazoa > Chordata > Actinopteri > Salmoniformes > Salmonidae > Salvelinus > Salvelinus namaycush. The sequence continues at coordinate 24,466,830 of NC_052333.1, forward strand.
GGTCGCAACATTGTCACAGAGGTGATGGAAGATTTCATCAAGCAGCTGAGGAACAACTTCTTCATCAGATTTCAAGACTACAGCATGCCCAAGGATATCATTGTGTTTGTACGTGATCCTTTCACAGTCCGCCCAGGTGTAGAATTTTCCTCTCTGCTAAGAAAACTAAGAAAACTATACCCTCTCTGGATGAGGCCACAATTCAAACTGGGCTGATTGAATTCCAGATTTTGAGGCAAATCAGGAATGCGCTCAGGATTGCCGAGTCCTTGTGTGCGTTGTGGGTGGCATGCTCAGAGGAATACAGCACAATAAAGAAACTTGCATTTTATGTGCTAACAATGTTTGGATCGACAATGTTTGGATCGAGTCCTCATTTTCCTTTATGAACGCAATCAAGACTCATAACAGGAACTGGCTTTCACATAAGTCAATTCGAGGACTGCCTGCGTATCAAAATCACATCCATCTGACCTGACATCCACAAGATCGTGTCCGAGGGGAAATTCAACTTTTCCCATTGAGTAAATAACTTGGTATTTAATAATTAGTCATATAGGCTACTAATGTTATTGTGATTATTATTATTAGTGCTTATCCAGGGCTATTTTAGCTCTCATGCTGACAGTATTTTCAGTCTGTTTTGTTGTTACAGGAGCATGTTATCCTGAGACTCCCGATGCAGACATTCAGACACAGACATCGTCTTTATTTCTTTAAATGAATGTTTTATGTAGGATGCTACCTTTTTGGCCAGTTGCAATTGTAAGTAGACTTATTATACAATTAATTTTTTCCTGTTACAGATGCTGTTGAGACAATTTTAACCATTATTTAACTAGGAAAGTCAGTTAAGAACAAATTCTTATTTACAATGACGGCCTACACATTGCCTACATCAGCCAGTGAAGTTATTTTATATGGGCCTTGGCTCGGAAGAAATAGACTTCAGTTTAGCCCTCTTGTTGTTTGTAAAGTCAAATTAAAATGAAGATTATTGTTGAAATGAATTACTTGACTGATGTAGTTGTTCTCCATCTGTTGCTGGTTGCCACTTGCATAACAAGTCAGCTATATTTTCAGCACCAGGCTCTGTTCATATCCTATTGATTGGTTGCAGCTTTACGTTTCAGCACCACAAAATGGTCCGCTGTCTGCTTTATTAGGTGACTGTCTCCTGTATTCTCACTCTTCATTAATAAAGTTAAAATGTAACTTTTGCATTATTTAGGTAGAATCACTTCCTTTTTGGGACATTGCATTTGGGACTTTTTGCATCTCGGGTCCAAGATGATTTGTTATTTTTTTTACTGAAGAATTTATTCATAATTAATTTGTGGGGCTTTGGGGGGACAAATAATATAGCTGGTGGGCCAGATTTGGCCAGCTGCCAAGTTTTTCAGTTGCTTTTTCAGAAATACAGTTGTGTACCTTATAACCGAATATGGAGGAATCGCTAAGGTTACTGCTCGTGTGTTTTGTATTGTCTGTAACCCCTACAAACAAAATAAGGTTGTTCCAACATTGTCATATGGTATGTCATTAACAACATTCTCCCAACCTATTTGCAATGTTGTGACAATGTGATATGTTAGTAGATAACTTGCTTATAATTTATTTTGTCTCATTAAAACCCCTTAACAAAATGGCCCTCTTTTACTCTCTCTCTCTCTGAATATCTAACCAGTAGTTCCTAGGCTACTACACTACCCCTGTCATGTCTCTCACTCCAACCCCCCCACCCTTCAAAATCTGTCAGCATCTGATATGAAGTCTTTACTTCAACCTAAAACCATCTTGATCAGCAGAAAGAGAGAGGGAGAGGGATTGTGAGCAAGAGAGTGAGAGAGAGAGAGAGGGGAGTGTGTGAGAGTCAGTCAAGTGGATCTAGCCCAGAAGCCTGTAGTGCTGGTAGCTGGTAGCCTCTGGTTGCTGGTTGTGTGAATCTGCTCCCCTGCGTGTCTGTATGAAATTTTAATGACGGCTGCCGATGGTTTGGTGGTGGGTATGACTGCTGAAATGTCTGTATTAGGAGGCTGGTGCACTCTGTGTGTGTGGCTCAGGGCCTGCTCAGCTTTGATCAGCTCCTCTCTTATTTCTCTCTCTCTCTCTCTGTCTCTCTCTCTTTCTACCCCTCGTTCTATCTTCCTTTCACTCTCTCTCTCTCTCTCTTTCTACCCCTCGTTCTCTCTTCCTTTCATTCTGTCTCTCTGTGTCTCTCTCTTTTTCTCTGTGTCTCTATGTCTCTCTTTTTTTCCCTCTCTTTCTCTCTCCCTATCGCACTCCCCTCTATCTCTCTCTCTCCCTCTCTTCCCTCTCTCCCCCAGTCTCTCTCTCTTTATAGATAGCTTCTTACTCATCACCAACATCCAACAATATGCCAGCTCAGACTGATATTGTATGTGGTATTTTTGCCCATTGTTTCATTTTATGTTGAGAAGTTATTTAAAGATTTTTACCTTTTTGTGCAGAATACTTAAATACGGTAGATTATCAGATGTTGACAGTGAACAGTGAACTCATCTAGCTTGCATCTGAAATAGCACCCTATTCCTTATGTAGTGCACTACTTTTGACCTGGGCTCATAGGGTTATGGTCAAAAGTAGTGCTCTTGTCACGGCCGTCGAAAGAAGAGGACCAAAGTGCAGCGTGGTGAGTGTACATTTTCTTTTCTTTTAGTAAATGTCGCCAACAAAATAAGAAACGTAAAAACAATCGTGAAGCCCACAGGGCTTTAGTGCCACTAACAAAGATAACTTCCCACAATGACAAAAGAGGAAAAGGCTGCCTAAGTATGATTCCCAATCAGAGACAACAATAGACAGCTGTCCCTGACTGAGAACCATACCCGGCCAACACATAGAAATACAAAAACATAGAAATCAGAACATAGAATACCCACCCCAAATCACACCCTGACCAAACCAAAATAGAGACATAAAAAGGCTCTATAAGGTCAGGGCGTGACAGCTCTACTGTATAGGGGATATGGTGCCATTTCTGACGCAGCCCCATAGGCTGTAATTGACTTGGCCTGCTCTCTCAGTTGCCCATGGAAACGTATACAATACCATAATTGATTACAGTGTTTGATATCATCATGATATTATTTTCCATCTATATGGGGTTTGTTTGTTATGATGAGGAGAAAGAAAAAGTGGGGGAGAACAAAGATAATAAGAAGTGGAGGAGTAAGAATGAAAGGTGAGAGAGAGGGACAGAGTTAAGAGTAGCGATAAACTAAGACCAAGCTCTGAAGATCATTTCAACTCATCTTGTGTGTTTAAGAAAATCCCAGTAATTCAGAAAGCCTATGGATTTATTTTCACATTATAGGCCTATCTACTCTTCTGCCAGCTGTGCCTTCAGCTCTATTTTTACATACTGGATATAATGTACTCCGCTAGCTGTGTACAGTATGCTACACACACAAACACTCACATACGGTACTCTTGTCTATATCTCTGTAGCGCATGCATCCTCCCCCCTCCTCTCTATATTAGATGAATTGGCCTCTCGTCTCTGTTGCATTATGTTAATCTTCTTCCTGCTGATTCTGTTTGACTTGGTATTGAGCTGATGCATACAGGCGCTAGCTAGCTATTCCTGGGGGCTTGAGCTTCACCATGCATTGTGTTGCTACTGGCATAAGAGGAAAGAAAATAACAAAAGAAGAGAGGGGGGAAATTGCACTGCATGGAGATTGGAGAGGGGGGACAGAGAGAGAGTTAGAGAATTGGAGAGATAGAGTTAGAGACAGAGTTAGAGAAATAGTTAGAGAGACAGAGAGAGAGAGAGAGAGATGCAGAGAGAGAGTTAGAGAGAGAGAGAGTTAGAGATAGTTAGAGAGAGAGATAGTTAGAGAAATAGTTAGAGAGATAGAGTTAGAGACAGGGTTAGACAGAGTTAGAGAGAGAGAGTTAGAGAGAGAAATAGTTAGACAGTTGGAGACAGAGTTAGAGAAATAGTTAGATATTTAGAGAGAGAGATAGAGAGAGAGTTAGCGATAGTTAGAGAGATAGTTCGCGAAATAGTTAGAGAGATAGTTCGCGAAATAGTTAGAGAGAGTTAGAGGGAGAGAGAGAGTGGGAGAGATAGAGAGATAGAGAGAGTTAGAGAAATAGTTAGAGACAGAGAGACAGAGAGAGAGAGTTATAGAGAGAGTTAGAGAGAGAGAGAGTTAGAGAAATAGTTAGAGAGAGACAGAGAGAGAGAGAGAGTTATAGAGAGAGAGAGTTAGAGAGAGAGTTTGAGAGAGAGATAGACAGTTGGAGACAGAGTTAGAGAGACAGAGAGAGTTAGAGATAGTTAGAGAGAGAGATAGTTAGAGTGAGTTAGAGGGAGAGAGAGAGTTGGAGAGAGAGTTAGAGACAGAGAGAGTTAGAGAGAGATACAGGGGGAGAGGGAGAAAGACAGCTGTGACAACTGGGTGACTTCTGCATTAGCAAAGATAGCAGTTAAGTGGCTCGTGTGCTGCAAAACGCACGCCCACAGCCTACACATTTCCTCCATCTTTGATCATCATGACTATTATTATCTATTACTCCTCTCTGCTGTGTACATTAGATCATGTTAATCTGCATCACATCATGTTCTATTTGTCTCTTAATAGGACAGAACAACAGAACCATGGAACGGAATCATTATCTTTATGTTCCCTCCTAATCTCTCCATGCTCTGACACCTTCAGAAGGATCCTTGCTATGGTTACGGTGCATGATGCTCATTGTCGCTGTGTTTCATCACCACCATCACACTTGGCCCAGTTTACTATGCATCACTAATCACTTACCTTGTTTGTTTGTTTGTTTAAAATGTTTGTGGTTATAATCATCTACTCAGGTGTGATAAATGTGGTAGGGCTAGAGATCATCAGTTGCTCGTTCAATGGGAGAATTAAGCTATTTAACATGATCATAGAAGACCCAGCAAATGTCCCTACCACTGGCCAATGTCATCATCTGCAATGTTAACCACTGTCCATCTGAAATACTTTAGGTCTGAATACCAGCTTTTTGGGGGAGGGGTAAAATCCAATACCACAAAGCACACTTCATAAATAATGGTCAGAATTTCAATATTATATCTAGCTATTGACATGGTTGAAATTGAAGGTGTTCTGGAGAAAATTGTGTTGGACGAAAACCTGGAGCTGTGTTCGAATACTCATACTAACCGCACTAACCATACTATTTGTGATGTCATTTGAGTATGTAGTATGATTATTGGTAATAGTATGGATATAGTTAATATGCCAAAAATAGTGGACACTATTTCCGTGATTTTAGGGCCCATAATGCAATTCTTCCCAAAAATGGGCGTGGTTTCACAACATTTTCAGATTTGAAGAAAATGGTACTAATTGGTACAGATACAAATTGATTGCTTTAACCAATTATGACAAATGTTAAGAAAATGTTAGCAATGTATAAAGTAATGACTTTTCAAGTAAGTTACATTACACGTTATGTTAGCTGACAATACGATATCCTTGCGAACAACATAGCTGTAAAAGGTCTGGGTGTAGCTGGTGCAGAGAAGTCAGGCACAGGACAGCAGAGATGAGTAACACACGTAATTTTACTCAATACATGTCGATAATACCGAGCCCACAAAACGGACCGTAAATACAACAAACAAACATGCACAAAAACCATGGGGAAAACAGAGGGTTAAATAATGAACATGTAATTGGGGAATTGAAACCAGGTGTGTAAAACAAAGATAACACAAATGGAAAATGAAAAGTGGATCGGCGATGGCTAGAAGGCCCGAACAAGGAGAGGGACCGACTTCGGCGAAGGTCGTGACAATAGCATTACAGCAGTAGTATGTACTGGTATGTTATCTAGTTACCTGACGTTAGTTGGCTACTAATACATCAAACTTGCAAGGGAGTATATTAACTACAGTGCCAGTCAAAAGTCTGGACACACCTACTCATTCTAGGGTTTTTCTTTATTTTTACTATTTTCTACATTGTAGTGAAGACATCAAATCTATGAAGTAACACATATTTGTGAGACGCAGGGTAGGTGAACAGATGATCTCTGCATGTGTGGTTTCCACTGTGAAGCATGGAGGAGGGGGTGTGATGGTGTGGGGGTGCTTTGCTGGTGACACTGTCAGCGATTTATTTAGAATTCAAGGCACACTTAACCAGCATGGCTACCACAGCATTCCGCAGCGATACGCCATCCCATCTGGTTTGCGCTTAATGGGACTATCATTTGTTTTTCAACAGGACAATGACCCAACACACCTTCAGGCTGTGTAAGGGCTATTTGACCAAGAAGGAGAGTGATGGAGTGCTGCATCAGATGACCTGGCCTCCACAATGACACGACCTCAACCCAATTGAGATGGTTTGGGATGAGTTGGAACACAGGGTGAAGGAAAAGCAGCCAACAAGTGCTCAGCATATGTGGGAACTCCTTCAAGACTGTTGGAAAAGCATTCCTCATGAAGCTGGTTGAGAGAATGCCAAGAGTGTGGAAAGCTGTCATCAAGGCAAAGGGTGGCTACTTTGAAGAATCTAAAATATTTTTCGATTTGTTTAACACTTTTTTGGTTACTACATGATTCCATATGTGTTATTTCATAGTTTTGATGTCTTCACTATTATTATACAATGTAGAAAATAGTAAAAACAAAGAAAAACCCTTGAATGAGTAGGTGTGTGGAAACCTTTGACTGGTACTGTATATGCTATCTAACTAACTACCCAATGTTTATTGACTTGATTATTCACGTCATTCTTAGCTGTGCATTCTCAATGGACATTGTTAATTCTGGCTATCTACTACGATTTCAGAGCTCTCTCGTCTGAGTGTGCCAGAGCGCAGAATGACTGATGAATTTACAAACGCTCAACATCCATTGAATAGAGCCGTTGTCAGTAAACATTGTCAAAAAAAGTGTAGCTAAATTGTTGCCAGCAGCACAGTTACAGTCATCTGGATAACATAAAAATTGCCTAACCAGCTCTGCTAGGGCGAGTAAAATGGTCAGAGTGAGGTGTTCTCTCGTTTGTATCTGGAAGTAGCTAGCTAGCAGTTAGCTTGGGTGCTTGACTGCCATTGTGAGTTCAGAAAGCTCAGATCAACCCTACTCCCCGGCCAGAGCGTCCAGTGTGCTCTCTGAACGCTCTTAGAGCGAAACACTCTGAATTTACAAGCTGACAATCTGACAACTCTGGATTTACTCTGGCACTCCAAATTGAATTTATGAACACATTTGTTATGTTAACAAGCTAGCAAGAGGTTGCATAGCAACATCATCAACTTCCGGAAGACAGGCTCAGTGCTAGTACGCTCAACTGAAACGGTAGTACTAAAATGAACTAATAGTTTATAGTATGTAGTATATACTCATTAAGTATGTATCAGAGGTAGGACCAAGTCATTGTTTTACAAGTCACAAGTAAGTCTCAAGTCTTAGCACTCAATTCCCAAGACAAGTCCCAAGTCAAGACAGGCAAGTCTGAGTCAAGTCTCAAGTCAAGACCGTCAAGTATCAAGTCAAGTCTCAGGTCCTAAACTTTGAGTTTCGATTCCTTAAAACAAGTCATAATGTGCTCTTCACCAAATGTAATACAATTTCATATTTTTAACAAGAGTAATATTATATTACATTTACGTAAATCATGAATGCTTTTAAAAATATCTATATATTTATTACTTTCCAAATAAACGTTATATTTCCATGGAAATGCATGGTTAGCCATGAGAAAGACCCCCCCCCCTCCCCCCAATAGTGATCAACTATCGATGATCGCTATGGGGCGCAATCGGGCGATGTAGGCTTGTACATAATCGCCCAACCTTAACACACACACTCTCTCTGTGTGGTTACAGTATGTCAATGGTTTTAGGAACAGCAGTAACATCAGGCAGGATTTAGGCTACCAACTGCCTAGCCAGTTATAGCTCAATCTTGGGTGCAATTGTAATGCCTGTCGTCGGAAGGAGTGGACCAAAGCGCAGCGTGAAAAGTGTCATGATTTTATTTATTATCAAAAAAACACTCGAACAAAGTAACAAAACGAAAGCGAACAGTTCTGTCAGGTAACAGAGACTAAACAGAAAATAACTACCCACAAAACACAGGTGGGAAAAAGGCTACCTAAGTATGATTCCCAATCAGAAACAACGATAGACAGCTGCCTCTGATTGGGAACCACACTCGGCCAAAAACAAAGAAATAGGAAACATAGAATGCCCACCCTAATCACACCCTGACCTAACCAAATAGAGAAATAAAAAGGCTCTCTAAGGTCAGGGCGTGACAGTCCGTCCCCCCCCCCCCCCCCCCCAAGGTGCGGACCCCCGGCCGCAAACTTGAACCTACAGGGGAGGGTACGGGTGGGCATCTACCCTCGGTGGCGGCTCCGGTTCGGGACGTAGCCCCCGCTCCCTGCGCTGATACCTCGCTTCTGTGGAACCGGACCGTGGATCATCGTCGGAGGCTCTGAACTGGGAACCCCCACTGGAGCCTCCGGACTGCAGATCGTTGCCGGAGGCTCTGGACTGGGAACCCCCGCTGGATGGTCTGGACTGCAGCTCGCCGCTGAAGACTCTGGACTGCAGATCGTCACTGGAGGCTCTGGACTGTGGAACGTCGCTGAAGACTCCGGACTGCGGACCGTCGCTGGAGGCTTCGGACTGCGGACCGTCGCTGGAGGCTCCGGACTGGGGACCGTCGCTGGAGGCTCCGGACTGGGGACCGTCGCTGGAGGCTCCGGACTGGGGACCGTCGCTAGAGGCTCCGGACTGGGGACCGTCGCAGGAGGCTCCTTGCCCTGGATTTTCACTGCAGGCTCCGGCCATGGATCATCACTGGAGGCTTCGTGCCATGGATTATCACTGGAGGCTTCGTGCCATGGATCATCACTACAGGCTCCGGGCCATGGATCATCACTGGAGGCTTCGTGCCATGGATCATCACTGGAGGCTCCGGGCCATGGATTATTACTGGAGGCTTCGTGCCATGGATCATCACTACAGGCTCCGGGCCATGGATCATCGCTGGAGGCTTCGTGTCATGGATCATCACTAGAGGCTTCGTACGTGGAGCCGGAACAGGTCTCACATGACTGAGGAGACGTACTGGAGGCCTGGTGCGTGGAGCTGCCACAGGGCTTACCAGGCTGGGGATACATACTGGAGGCCTGGTACGTGAAACTGGAACAGGTCTCACCGGACTGAGGAGACGTACTGGAAGCCTGGTGCGTGGAGCTGCCACAGGGCTTACCAGGCTGGGGAGACATACTGGAGGCCTGGTACGTGGAACCGGAACAGGTCTCACTGGACTAGGGAGATGCACTGGAAGCCTGGTGCGTGGCACAGGCACCGGATACACTGGGCCGTGGAGGCGCACTGGAGGTCTCGAGCGTAGACCTGGCACAACCCGTCCTGGCTGGATGCCCACTTCCGCCCGGCAAATGAGGGGCGCTGGCACAGAGCGCACCGGCCTGTGAATGCTCACTGGAGACACCTTGCGCATCACCGCATAACACGGTGCCTGACCAGTCACACACTCCCCACGGTAAGCACGGGGAGTTGGCTCAGGTCTAAACCCTGACACCACCAATCTCCCCGTGTGCCCCCCCAAAGAATGTTTTGGGGGGCTGCCTCTCGGGCTCCCGTTGTTGTCATGACTCCTGGTCTCATCGCCGTTCCTCTAATTCCTCGTATCTTCGCTGTTCCGCTCTTGCTGCTTCTATCTCTTCCCTTGGACGGCGATACTCTCCAGCCTGCACCCAGGGCCCTTTTCCGTCCAGGATCTCCTCCCATGTCCACTCGTCCTTTTTACCACGCTGCTTGGTCCTTTGGTGGTGGGTAGTTCAGTAACGCCTGTCGCCGGAAGGAGTGGACCAAAGCGCAGCGTGGAAAGTGTTCATGATTTTATTTATTATCAAAAAACACTCGAACAAAGTAACAAAACGAAAGCGAACAGTTCTGTCAGGTAACAGAGACTAAACAGAAAATAACTACCCACAAAATACAGGTGGGAAAAAGGCTACCTAAGTATGATTCCCAATCAGAGACAACGATAGGCAGCTGCCTCTGATTGGGAACCACACTCGGCCAAAAACAAAGAAATAGGAAACATAGAATGCCCACCCTAATCACACCCTGACCTAACCAAATAGAGAAATCAAATGGCTCTCTAAGGTCAGGGCGTGACAGCATGATCACGTTCCCGCACTGACTGACTGTGTGGAGGCTCATTGATTTAACGTTACGTTAGCCTACATGATACACCAGTAAAGTAATACAATATATAGCTGTTGGCTATATTAGCCACGACTTACCGTTCTTTGTGCAGCTTCAAATGTCGAACAAAGTTGGAAATTGTTGCGCCGCCGTCTGTCATTTTCTTCCCGCATATTTTGCAAGTTGCAATCCGTTTTTGTTGATACAGCGTTGTCTTTATATCCAAAAATAATAATTTGGGGTATCATCTTTCCAAGGGCTCCATCTGAATTCACCCGCCGACGTTCTTCTGCACTGCCACGCACAACTTTTTCTCAGCTGGCACAATTTGATTGGCTGCTCTCCGATTCAAACTGTAATCCGTTAAATGAAGAGTTGATGCGCTGCACACTTTTTTTAATAGCATCATTTTTAATATTTGGGCTTGGGGAGGGTATCAAGTCAGGTCAAGTCATAAGGCTCAAGTCAAGTTACGAGTCAGTGGAGTTGCAAGTCATCATATTTGTGACTCGAGTCCAAGTCATGTGACTCGAGTCCACACCTCTGGTATGTAGTATAGTGTATGTCAGTATGGGTATTCGAACACAAATTATCACATTTGTTAATGTTGAAAAATAACTCCACGCACGCACGCACACACACACACACACACACACACATACATCCTGGACACAGTTTGTTCTACCCACTCCCTCTCTCTCTGAAGCCCAAGCCTAGCTCAAAGCCAGGATGGCCATTAGCTGTCTTGCCAAGGTTGTCTTTTCCCAATTTAAGGTTAGACACTAAGCTCTCACCTCTGACCTAGCTACCTCAGGTAAATCTCTCTTAATATTAGCAGCCTGCTGAGTCCCTGGCTGGTTGGTGTAGGAGGGGTTGGAGGGCACACAGCCCTGCTAAACTGGGACTGAGACTGTGGCAGTATCTTTCTCTCTCTTCATTCTCTCTTCCACTATATTTCTCTTTATTTTTCTCTCCCTCTATCTTTCTCTCTTTCACTCTTTCTCTCTTCCTTTATCTATCTCTCTCTTTCTCTATATTTCTCTCTCTTTCTCTCTTCCTGTATCTTTCTCTCTTTCTCTCTTCCTTTATCTATCTCTCTATTTCTCTATATTTCTCTCTCTTTCTCTCTTCCTGTATCTTTCTCTATCATTCTCTTTCTCTCTCCCTATCTTTTTCTCTTTTTTTCTCTATCTTTCTCTTTTCCTGTATCTTTGTCTTTCTCTCTTCCTATCTATTTCTCTCTCACTCACTCTCAATCTTTCTTTCTCTCCTTCCTCCTAGGGATCTCTCTAAGGTGACATGCTTTAGTTATCATAGGATCACCATCTGTTGTTTCAACCCCCTGCAGGGACCTAGCGGTCAACTGGCCAAGAGGACCTCTGGCCAACCATGAACTTCACTTAAAAATGCGCTTGAAAAAGTCAGTGTGTGTGCGTGCATGTGCATTTGTGCGTGCATAGTTGCATGTGTATTTGTTTTTTTATATTCAAAATCCTCAGGAGAATACAGTGTATTTAGAATTCAGCTGATGGCTTTTCATATCCGTTAATTTATTTCCACGCTGGTCTCCTGATGATGATTGTGATGTCCTCTCACAGGACAAGAAAAAAAATGGTTGGACAATAAGAGTTGTCTGAATAGACAAGCATTCCAGGTGACTACCTCATGAAGCTGGTTGAGAGAATGCAAAGCTGTCAAGGCAAAGGGTGGCTATTTGAAGAATCTCAAATATAAAATATATTTTGATTTGTTTAACACTTTTTTGGTTACTACATGATTCCATATGTGTTATTTCATAGTTTTGATGTCTTCACTATTATTCTCCAATGTAGAAAATAGTGAAAATAAAGAAAAACCCTTGAATGAGTAGGTGTTCTAAAACTTTTGACCGGTAGGGTACATGAATAAAAAAGTCTACATAGTGAAGTACAGTGCCTGTTGCACACCACGCATCACCCACCTTGAATCTGAACATAGGCACATAGCATTTTGAAACAATTTAACCATAAACGTAATTGTTTAAAACCTGGACGTTTTATGTTTTTTTACAAACGCATGTCTTACCTTGCTTCAAAGTAGCCTAGCCAAAATACGACCATAGAAATGTTCAGGGAATTATTTTCTAAACACTTAAATGCCATTGAAACCAGCATTTCTCTCATGTTCTATTGGTTTTCAAATCAACGTTCTTTAATTAAGCCTTGTTCACACTGCAGGCCTTAATGCTCAAATCAGTTTTGTTTTTCAAATGCGTTTTGGAATACTGACTGTCCCAAACAGCAACCCACTGGGCAGACGTCAGTTCAACGTATATTTTTGATTTACATTTGGTTGAGTTGTCAACTAACCTGAATTCAATGTGAAATCAACAACCATTTTGAATCAAGTTAAAAGTTGGATGAACAAAATAAAATGTTCTGTTACGATTACTTTTTTCAAATCCAATAAGTTTCCCACGTTGATTCAACGTCATCACATCGTTTTTTCCCCAAATGACATAGAAACAACATTGATTCAAACAGTTTTAGCCTCTAAGGAATTTACAAGTGATCAAATTGTATTTGAACGTGTTCAGACTGTAGTCATTTGCTGACAATGGCGTGCATTTGTGCAGTGGCGTAGAATGATTGATGGAGGTGCTTATGCTTCCTATCACTCAGAAGTTGTAGTGTAGCAAGCTAAGGTGACAACAATACCTACAATGGAAGTCTCCCAGTTGCTTTGGAATGTTCAAAATCATAGTGTAAGAACACTTTTATAGAGTGACTGAATGCACCGACTCCGAATGCATTTCTCTGTTACTCATGAAGAAATAGAGATTTCAGTCTTGGGGGTGTGATTCGATGTGGCGGTTACTGATGTTTCCCCCATGAGACACCATAGTAACAAAGCCAGTACCACTTCCAGAACATTTTCAGAATGAATTTAAGATATCTCAAGAAATCTGTTATTAATTTTGACATTTTTGCCGAGATGTTTTAGTTGCGCAATATTACATCTAGTGTTTGGTGCAGTATTTGTCAAGTAAAAAAATGTGTGACATGTTGTCCTATGTAAACAAAGTCAGATCCATTGCGCTGATGGTAATACCTATCTCACTGTCTGTGTGTTCTGGATTGGATAGAGTGCAATCACCACAGCTGTGTATCCTGTGTCAGTGGGCAAGTGAGCACTATCGAAATCAAAACCCAACCCTCAAGTAAGTCCTGACAAACAGTTGTTCTCATATCTCACAAAACTCTGTTTTGGAAGACACTGACTTTATGACCAAAATGTACCTACTTACACTTTTTAGAACATTTTGGCATTGGAATAAATGTTTCTGAGTAATATCGATGTCACATATGCTGTTTTCAACTAAAGAAGTTGGTTCCTGAGTTCAGTTCTGCTTTAAAGATCTAAATGTCAAAACAAGTTATTTTAAGCTAGCCACAGCAATCAACTAGCTAGCTTGTAGATGTTTAGCTTGCTAGCACATTCACTAATTTGTTTTCAAACAATTAACAAGCTACCTAGCTACCACATGTGCTTGTCAAGCTGTCAACAGAGTAGCTAGCAAACAACAAGGTATGCCAAATAACAGTCTAAAAATACTTAAGGACAAATAAATCAGACTTGAAGATTCAGACACAGGTCAAATGGCCAGGAATCAGATTTCTTTGAAGGTGGTTTGAAATGTGGTTTGAAATATCTGATTCCATGTGCCTTTTGGCTGTTCAGACTGCATGAAAAAGATCAGATTTTAATCGGATATACAATTGTTTTTATTTGAGTCACTTCAATCTGCCAGTCCGAACAAGGCTTTATTGTCCAGCAGCCAAAGGCACAATCCTAGTCATATTAGTGACCTATGCTAGTTGATGCATCTTTAGATCGCTTCATTTCTACAGATATTTCCATCTCTGTCACATGAAAACATTTGTGCATGCGGTAAGGTACAGTACGCTTTTGAGAACAGTGTTTTCCCGCTAATTGCATTTTGGAACATTTGCACGTAGCCTACAGCCATGTGCGCATTGCTGAGCTTATAATATGAAGATAAAAATGATGACAATTTTAAGCTAAATGGTCTGATCTGTTAGATCAGCCTCGTTGCTTTTACATTTTTTGGGATGTGCAGTGGTTGTATGAATTTTTGATCTATCGTCCCAGAACTGTCCCAGAGTCTGTTTTGAATCATGCTAGGCATATTGTTTTGAGACAGGCTTGAATATGCAAAGAGCCTACGTTTTTGTCTGATTCTCTATGGTAAAAAGATAGTAATGCATTTCATTTTTTGAAGTGTTTCCTTTCATCATGTAAAAATTGTGTTACCTTTATTGGGGGACTTGAGCTTTCGGACAAGTAAAAAATATGTCCTACTTATCAAAAGTACAAGTGGCAAAAAAGTGAATGTCAAGCCCTGTTGTGTCATTAGTACCACCACAGATATGGTTCACACAAGGTGCTTGAGGTGCTTAAAGTACTTGAATTTGGCACTCTGAATTAAAAAAAATTAATAAAAATTAAGTACTGGAATACCTTGAAAATCAGACATTTTCTCAAGTTAGTACTTGAAAAGTACTTGATTAAAATGAGAGAAGAACAGAAAATGATAAAATATGAAAAATATTAGAAAAATGTATAGGTCTTTCTTGCGCATTAATTTCCAGGCAGACTGAGTTTTATTTTCTCACGTGTTTGGTGTTCTGGTTGCCAGGTGAGCTCGCTCATTCCACCCACACCTGTCAGTCAGCGAGCAAGGTACAGAACTGACTGATTAAGCGTCGCCAAATGTCACATCGATAGCTAAAATGCCTGACAGGATATTTATGTTTATGAAAGGGTTTTTCCAGACCCAACCAGGGATGTAGTGGAGGTTAAATGCACGTAGATGCATCACCTTTTTATTTTGTTAATGATCATTTACCCACTTATTATTGCGTTCCCAGCATTGATCAACACGCAGAAGGCTTCTTGTTCTAAGTTCTAATCGCGCCTACCTCTGAGAACGAGTGGAATCATGAATGATTCACATATGCTCGTTATGTTCGCCTGCTGCCCTGGATTTGCCCTGTTAGCAGCGCATTCATTCACCACTCTGTCCAACCGGAAACTCTGCCCACGACATAGGCCGAGAGGTGAAACGATCTACCTCAGCCCAGACCTACAGTACAGTGGCAAGTAGCTGAGAGACATCCCCTGTCAGCAGACATCCCCCAAACAAACCTCCCCTGACTCTCTGAAAAATTAGGGCACATCTGGTAAATAGTCACTGATATTTCAGTCAGATGTGTAGCTAGCTAGGTACCTCAAGGGCTCCGGCTATTAGCCAAGTAGCTAGCTATAACTAGCTGGCTAGAGCAGTTGACTGAAATTAAGCTAGCTATAATCAAAGGATGGGCTACTATACGTTCTCATAACAAAATACATTTTATATTTATAGAGAGTAGTGAGACAGACAGTGGTGAGTCAGGCTGCAATGAAGGAGGCAAAAGAGATACACAGAGAGAGGAAGCATTGAAGCAAGCAGAGAGAGAGGTTAGTAGTACAGTGGTTCCCAAAGTTGGGGTCCTGGACCCATGTGGGGTCCCCTGAGAGAGTCTTTAATCTTATCAAACACATTAATAACTTGTTTCTCTTCAAATGGGTTGAGAATACAACATTTTAGTTAACTAAGGGCCTTTTAAGCTGTCAGAAATCACTTTCATTTTATTATGTGTTATTATGTGTTGGGACAGCCTGTGGAACCTAAAATTGAGTGAAATATAAAGAGAATTTTATATTTGTACACTGAACAAAAATATAAAAGCAACATGCAACAATTTCAAAGATTTTACTGAGTTACAGTTCATTTAAGTAAATCAGTCAATATCATCAGTCCTGACTTACCACTCATGTATGTAGTAAATAAGTAGTGAAACACATATTATTGAGTAGAACTTGTAAGGTAGTGATGAATAGTAAGTTAGTTTTTTTTTTTCACGAGGTTGTGGCGATATACTGCCATCTGTTGGCGACTAGAAACAATTGCATAATAGGAACTATTACAAATTGATGGTCTTTGAAAATATATATTAGTGCTTGAACAAGTATTTGAAAGTCCTTGAATTTGACTTGCCACTGTCTGTATGAACCCAGCACAGAGTACCAAAACGTATCTTGTTCATATGAAGAGAAAGACATTTTGATCAACATTTTGATCAATTCAATCTCAGAGGGTTCCCGAGTGTTCCCGAGTGTTCCCGAGTGTTCCCGAGTGTTCCCGAGTGCCCTGATGCCACAACAAAGTAAGGTGCCCCTTGTCCTCTTTAGCACTCTAAATGATGACAGTAAGAGTGCAGGAGACTGACACTTTCTCAATTAATCTTTCCTTGATTCCTTGCCTGCTCATAATGGAGGACAAAGTCCAAGATCCCTCCACTCAGATGCTCTTCTCCATTGCATTTTGAGAAGTAGATGAGTAGAGAGCATACGAGGAATCAAGCAAAGATGAATTGAGTAAGAGCTCCAGTTTCCCACAGTTCATACAATACCTTATGACTGAAGGTTTTCAGATCTTATTTCTCCACGAAGAACAGTATCCACAACATCTTTTGTGGGTGTAGAAGATAAAAGGATTCCTCCTCTGTCCTCAAATCGACCAATCTTATTGAACAAAATACTGATTTCGTTGTGAAAAGAGAGAATATTTTCTGGACAGGGAGCTAGAGGACAGACAATTGCGGTAGACTTTTTGAGAAGGATGACATTGCCGATGAGGATCCACCTTGGACAAGGAGAAATGATGATTGTTTTGTTCTGCACAGGGGGTTGACTTCGACTTAGTATGTTTTTCTCATGAGAAGAACCACAAGTCATATCATGTCATAGCATGCTGAATCAAAACACAAACTCTCGAGAGCTGTCTATGTACAGTATGTGTGTGTATAAATTTGTGTGTGTATATATTTGTGTTTGTGTGTGTGTGCGCATATGCGTGTGTGTGTGTGAGTGAGATAACGGTCGGCCTCAATGTGCTCCCATGCTCGTGACCATCGTGTGACCTGCTGTTTGCATGGCATTACATTAGGCTTGAGCACCAGCGATCTTTATCTTTCAATACAAATCCCCAACAGAAAACCCTCAGAAAAAGCCCAGTCCTTTTCTGCTATAATAAAATCAGTCTTTGAATTTGTCCGAAATGGCACACAATTCCCGATATAGTGCACTATAAATAGAGAAGAGAATGTAAGCACAGTGTAAAACGCCTGGCAACGCAGGGAAATTGTCACACCCTGATCTGTTTCACCTGTCTTTATGATTGTCTCCACCCCCCTCCAGGTGTCGCCCATCTTCCCCATCATCCCCTGTGTTTTTATACCTGTGTTCTCTGTTTGTCTGTTGCCAGTTCGTCTTGTTTGTTCAAGTCAACCAGCGTTTTTGTTCTCAGCTCCTGCTTTTCTCAGTCTCTCTTTTCTCGCCCTCCTGGTTTTGACCCTTGCCTGTCCTGACTCTGAGCCCGCCTGCCTGACCACTCTGCCTGCTCCTGACCCTGAGCCTGCCTGTACCTTTGCCCCACCTCTGGATTATTAAACCATTGTTAATTCAACGTTGTCTGCATCTGGGTCTTACCTTCATACCTGATGTGAAATAAGCCCCTTTTAGGCTGGAAAAGCAGCGCTGGAAAGACAAGCTATTACAGTTACAACATCAGGCAGTGTTTTCATAAACTCCCTGCCACCCGAGTTCTGCGTGCCTGTCCCCTCTGTCACTGGGCTTGGAGCTGTGATAGGCATAATATTGTTTTATTTCTCTCTCTCTCTTCAAGGCTCCGGATGAAAGAGGGCTTATCTGAAAGTTTTACCCCGGCTCTACATACATATGTGTGATCGTACGCTCACAAGCATGCACAAACTTAATGCTTTTTGTCCTCAGAAAATATGTGTGTGTGTGTGTGCGTGGGTGTGCAAATGTGCATGCTGCTTATGTGCATGTGCTTGTGTTCTGAACATGCTCTCATCACTGTTACTGGAGAGTGTCTGCTTACACAGTAATATGGACCTGGGTAATAGAGGGTAAAGCCCTGTCTGTAACACTACACTCCTCTGAAGTAGTTATCACAGCCAGCCGTACCTCTGTGATTGTGTCCCGAGGCATTGTGTGTGTGTGTGTGTGTGTGTGTGTGTGTGCGTGCGTGCGTGCGTGCGTGCGTGCGTGCGTGCGTGCGTGCGTGCGTGCGTGCGTGCGTGCGTGCGTGCGTGCGTGCGTGCGTGCGTGCGTGCGTGCGTGCGTGCGTGCGTGCGTGCGTGCGTGCGTGCGTGCGTGCGTGCGTGCGTGCGTGCGTGCGTGCGTGCGTGCGTGCGTGCGTGCGTGCGTGCGTGCGTGCGTGCGTGTGTGTTTGTATATGTGTTTGTGTGTGAGTGTCCTTAGGAGCCAGCTGTCTCAGCTGGTTGGTCACACTTAGTATGATTATGGGGAGATTTAAGTCTCACTCATAAATAGAGAGAGAGAGAGAGAGAGAGAGAGAGGGTGTGAGAGAGAGAGACAGATGTGTGTAAAGTGTAAATATGCAGTGCACATGTCAAGGACAGTGTGTTTGTGTATCTGTCTGTATTTAAATAGTGCTGTAGTATATCATTAACAACTGACACACATCCCCTGAAGCACAGGTTTCTGGATAGGGTTATGCATTGTGCTATGAGATCCTGTTGCTCCCCCAGTCCATTAATCCTCCATGCACGACATGAAACACAATCACACCAGTCATGTCTAGCAAGTTGAAAAAGGGACCTTATTCATTCATATACTGTAATGGACAGCTGGCTGGAGGGAATAGAGTCATTGGTCACTAGATGGATAATGAACACAACGTGTTTGCAGCACAATTTGTTTGATTTGGTGTTTGTGCGGGAGGGCTCCGTGTAGTGTGTGTGCGTGCGGGCTGCGTGTAGAGTGTGTGCGTCTACCATATATTAGTCATTAAGGGTGTGACCCAGGGCCCTTTGATTTGCCGGCGGGCCTCTGAAATGATGCGTAAATGAATTGGTAATTGATCCCTAGATGATGAATCTAGGATCCATCATTGTCGTTCTGCTGTCGGGGCCAGAGGCTATTTGATTGATGATGCTGTCGATACCTGTAATGCCATTCACTTCTATTGACCTTTCTCTCCCAGGCTTGTTAGAGGTAGAGAGTAGTTTAGAGCTCTGGTCGTTATGGCTGGGGTCCAGAGGCTAGGGTGGGTGTGTGTGTGTGGGTATGTGTGTGTGCGAGTATGTGTGTGTGGTTGTGTGTGTGTGTGTGTTTTTTTTTGTGTGTTAGAGCTCGCCAACAGGGGACGTTGAGAGCATCACACTCTGCATGTGAGAGCTACCTCAAACTGCTGTTTTCCCCACAATGGTTTGTTTATTATGTTTGTTATATATTCCATTCTATTTATACTTCTTACTCTCTCATTGTTATTGGGTTGCTATGAGGGTAAATGGAGGCAGAAACTACATATCTAAATGAAACCTCATAAATTATTCCTCCACTAAACTTCCCATTGTGCCTTTCTCTCCCTGCCACTATCTCACTCTCCATCTCTCTCTCGTTCTCTCTCTCTTTATGGCTGCCTATATCTTTCTTTCTCTCTCCCTCTCTCGCTCTTTCTCTCTATGTTGCAGAACTTTTTGGACGGTTCTGAGATTCTAAGTGTAGTTCTGAGAGTCTAAAAGAACAGAGATAGAATAGTACAATGGAAAGGGAAAGAATGATAAGTTTTGGATCTCCTCTGCTACATGGTAAAATCTACTCAGTGGAGTTGTTTTGCAGTTACCATGGGTTCCACTTCTATCCCCTAGGAGTCATCTTGTCAGATAGGAGTTAAAAGCTTTTTTTCATTCCAAGTAGCTCTCTATTTCCCCCTCCATTCAGTTTTCAATTTCCAGTCCAGATTGTATGTTTTCTCTGAAAACATTTTAACCAGTATGTTTCTCCTCAGTAATTGCGGGTGCTTTACCAAAGTGAAGTAACCAAGCAGAGATAGGCTAGATGCATTAGCACAGGCTTTTTAGGACTATTTCTGTCATCATGAGTGGTCAATTTGACTGGTACTGTGTGTGTGTGTAACTACTACAGTAACATGAAATGCAATTACTTCTAAATCTCAGGTACGCTAAAAGCATATCACTAAGTCATTGTCTCTCTGGCCCCCATTGACGTCTTTACTGCTGTGTACAAACATGTGACAGTATCAATTTACCGTACTGTATGTTTCTCTGGAGAAGAAAATCTGCTAAAGAACTAGGGTTGCAAAGGGTCGGAAACTTTCCAGTAAATTTCCGGAATATTTCCGCAATTCTAGGTCTTGTGGCATATTTTGGTTAAACTATCCCCAATTCATTCAACACTCTGCATGCACAGTGCATTCTTCCATCACATGTGCAGTGCACTCTTCTATCACATGTGCAGCTGATTCTCAAGATCTAACAGTAACTGAAAGGTTGCAAGATCTAATCCCCGAACTGACAAGGTAAATATCTGTTGTTCTGCCCCTGAACAAGGCAGTTAACCCACTGTTCCTAGCTGTCATTGAAAATAAGAATTTGTTCTTAACTGACTTGCCTAGTTAAATAAAGGTTAAATAAAACATGTTTCATTTTAAAACATTTATCTTACAAAGGAGTTGTTTAATCTAACTGTTTAAATATTTATCTGTACATGGAATTGTATTTGTTGTTTTTTTTACTCATTTTTTTCAAATCTTTACAGGAAAATGCCACGGCACTATCTGACGTGTGGAGACATTTCACTGCATCTAATGTAGAAGGAAAAGCTGTGTACATTTACAAATACTGTGCCAAATCATATGTGAAGAATGCAACAAAGATGCAAAATCATCTGTCCAAGTGCATAAAGTTCCCTCAGCGCTCACAACAAGCAACCTCTGACAAAAGTCCCTATACTTCTATTCAAGGTGAAAATGATGAATCAGACACCTTATCGATAGCAACAGCTCATGGTCCTCCTGGAATCAGAAGTTTTTTTGACTCAATGGAGGAACGTAGTCAGAGAAATGCTGATGAATGTCTTGCTCGAGCTGTGTATGCAACTGGTTCACCTCTGATGCTCACAGGTAATGTGTATTGGAAGAGATTTCTGAATGTTCTTCGCCCAGCATACACCCCGACATGCTTTACCTACTCATTTTCTGGATGCAGAGTTCAACAGAGTTCAAGTGAAGATCAAGCAAATCATAGAGAAAGCAGACTATTGCAATCATCTCTGATGGGTGGTCGAATGTTCGTGGGCAAGGAATAGTTATCTACATCATCTCCACCCCTCAACCAGTATTCTACAAGAGCACAGACACAAGGGACAACAGACACACCGGTCTCTATATTGCAGATGAGCTGAAGGCAGTCATCAATGACCTTGGACCACAGAAGGTATTTGCACTGGTGACAGACAATGCTGCGAAGATGAAGGCTGCTTGGTTTAAAGTGGAGAAGTCCTACCCTCACATCACACCCATTGGCTGTGCTGCTCATGCATTGAATCTGCTCCTCAAGGACATCATGACACTGAAAACAAGGGATACACTCTACAAGAGAGCCAAGGAAATGGTTAGGTATGTGAAGGGTCATCAAGTTACAGCAGCAATCTATCTCACCAAGCAAAGTGAGAAGAATAAGAGCACCACATTGAAGCTGCCCAGCAACACCCGTTGGGGTGGTGTTGTCATCATGTTTGACAGTCTCCTGGAGGGTAAGGAGTCTCTCAAAGAAATGGCCATATCGCAGTCTGCAGATATGGACAGCCCCATCAAGATGATCCTCCGGGATTATTTATTTTGGGAGAGAGTGGTAAGCAGCCTGAAACTCCTGAAACCTATAGCAGTAGCCATTGCACGGATTGAAGGAGACAATGCCATCCTGTCTGATGTTCAGACTCTGCTTGCAGATGTCAGAGAAGAAATCTGTACTGCCCTGCCCACTTGACTGTTGCTCCAAGAAGAGGAAACTGCACTTCTGAAATACATCAAAAAGCGTGAAGACTTCTGCCTAAAGCCCATACACACCACAGTGTACATGTTGGACCCCAAGTATGCTCACAAGAGCATCCTGTCTGGTGCAGAGATCAACAAGGCCTATGGTGTCATCACTACCGTGTCTCGCCACCTTGGCCTGGATGAGGGAAAGGTTCTTGGCAGTCTGGCGAAGTACACTTCCAAGCAAGGGCTTTGGGATGGAGATGCAATATGGCAGTCGTGCCAACATATCTCATCAGCCACCTGGTGGAAGGGACTTTGTGGATCTGAGGCTCTTTCCCCTGTTGCCTCCATCATCCTCCAAATCCCACCAACATCAGCCGCCTCAGAGAGCAACTGGTCCTTGTTTGGGAACACACACACCAAAGCACGCAACAGGCTGACCAATACAAGGGTTGACAAATTGGTGGCCATCCGGGCAAATGTGAAGCTTTTTGAGCCTGATAACGAGCCATCCTCAACAAGGTTGGAAAGTGACAGTGAAGATGAGGCCTCAGAGTCTGATGTTCAAGAGGTGGACATTGAGGTCTTGGGAGAAGACTGGGGCCTGAGAGGAAGACAACCAAAGCTTTAGACTGTCATATTACAGATGTATGTTGAAAACGTTTTTGGGAGATGCGATGGATCATTGGGGATCATTCAATATTCACTTTCTTTTGTTGTTCAGTAAAATCCTCCCATGTGAAGAGTCAACTCATTTAATTAATGTTCAATTCGTAACTAAAATGTTTTTTTTTAATTTCTATTGGAAGGATTTAATCATTTGCAATTATGTCTACTTATGATAAAACGTTTTACCTTAAGGTAAAAGGTTTATGTTTCTGTCTCCATATGATATGGTAAATATATCCAATGCAAAAAACATCTACATTTAAATGGTATTAATATTAATTTGCATATATTTCCATTAATTCCCATATATTCCCGTTAATTCCCACGGAAAGTTTCCACCTCTGAATATTCCCCAAAATGTGCAACCCTATAAAGGACTGAAATGTAATGGCAATTAAGTATCCAGCTATATGGACATTCAAAGTTCATTAGAGAGTAATTAATGAACAGAGTCAGCAGTAACCAACAGAGAACAACAGAGAACATTAGTCAACCTGGGGCGACAGGTACCCTAGTGGTTAGAGGGTTGGGCCAGAAACCGGAAGGTTGCTAGATTGAATCCCCGAGCTGACAAGGTAAAGGAGCTGACAAGGTCGTTCTGCCCCTAAACAAGGCAGTTAACACACTGTTCCTAGGCTGTCATTGTAAATAAGAATTTGTTCTTACCTAACTTGCCTAGTTAAATAAATAAAAACAAGACCTTCACTAAAACCAATATTCAATTATGATCATTATATTGTATATGAATACAACAGCAGTAAATGTTCTACAATGCTCTTTGTAATTTGACTTGAGTACGAATAACATTGTTTTTAATTTTTCACCTTGTAAAGAACATTGTAGAATGTTATCTGCTGTTGTATTCATATTGTGTTGACGACCCATTTAAGACAATAGGTTGTCTGAGTGAACATTACCATGACAATGTGACAATGTTGTTTATTTGCTACAAAAACACAGTTGTTGAGGAAAGAAAAAACATCTCATTCAGGTCTATGAATGTTGAAATGGAGAAATAAAACCTTGAAACCTTTTTAGAAGCTGTATCAGAGAGGCCCCCAGGGGACAGAGCAGCTTCGTGAACCAGACTGACTGATCAGCAGCTCAATGACTAGGAACTGTCTCTTATCTTATCCCCCCTCTCTCTGTCTCTCTCTCTCTCTCTCTCTCCCTCGCTCTCTTCAACCTGTTATTGAGAGTGTCAATGATTCCCCTCCTTACCATTGCCAGGGGCCTTGAAGTAGTGGCAGCTGCAGCATCAAACCTCTTAGGATTTTCTACATATTCTGCATTTTCCCCTCCAGCCCTCCAACCTCATATCTCTGCTCTCTCACATGTAATGGCGACGGAGTAAAACGAATGTGACAATATTGATGTTATTTCAACAAAGCTCATTGGAGCAGACAGGTCTCCTCACAGGCATCTGCTTGCTCTCTCTCTCTTTCTCTCTCTCTCTCTCTTTCTCTCTCTCTCTCTTTCTATATATATACAAAAGTATGTGGACACCTCTTCAAATTAGTGGATTCAGCTATTTCAGCCACTGACAGGTGTATTAACTCGAGCACACAGCCATGCAATCTCCAGAAACAAACATTGGCAGTAGAATGGCCTTACCGAAGAGCTCAGTGACTTTCAACGTGGCACCGTCATAGGATGACACCTTTCCAACAAGTCAGTTTGTCAAATTTCTACCCTGCTAGAGCTTCCCTGGTCAACTGTAAGTGCTGTTATTTTGAAGTGGAAACGTGAAGGATCAACAAAGGCTCAGCCTCTAAGTGGTAGGCCACACAAGCTCACAGAACGGGACTGCAGAGTGCTGAAGGGCATAAAAATCGTCTCAACCAATGTTCCCTCTTTTCTTTTTGGGCACTAGGCAAATTTCAGGTCTGCTGAGCGCAAACTTGAATGTTGAGAAAATTCTGTTCAAAAGTTTTAACAGTTGCCAAGTATCATATCTTTGTACTCCCTGACAAAGGCCGTACAGCCGAAACACATTAGAGTTTTTAAACTTTGTTTCCATTGAACATGCTATACAAATAAGGGCATTCTAATTCATTATATGAAGAGTGCCTTGGTCCTCCTTTCTTTTTGAAGGCTACTGTGGCTATTTGATCATAATGTAGGCGTACCATAGTGGCATACCATCTAAAATAATGGAGAAAATGCATCCCATAACATTTTAACATGGAAATAGCTGTTCTATCATTCAGCCTACAGCATCAGCCAATGTGTGGTGTTCAATGTAGGCCTACATTCCATAAAAAACATACAGGGCTTGACATTAACTTGTTTATCCACTTGTCCTTCAGACAAGGAGGTGACTGAAAATGTTGTTGTGTTGTTTGATGCAAGAAACCACTTTACAAAATAAAATGCATTATTATTCCCATACATTATTACAGAGAATCAGACAAATTATGCTACCCTCTGCCTATTGGCAACTTAGCTTATTCAAGCCTGTCTCAAAATACAACACTGCCCCTTTTAAAACAAAAAAAGATCCTTACTTGACTTGCTTTTCAAAGATGTCTAGAAATGTACATGTTTTGTGCTCTTGTAGTCAGCAAACGGGGAGTGATTGCTTACTACAAGAGCACAAAACATGTACATTTCTATAAATGTACATGTACAAATTATCTATAACTGGGCTAGTAACTTAAAACTATCAGATATGAACAAAATGTGCACACATAGCTACATGCAGCTTTCGGTTTGTTCTGAAAACAAGTGCATCTACTCATGACCGCTCATGCTGTAAACACTGTCCAGTTCAAAGTAAATGGCACAGATCCATATATGGCAATAGTCTATTTGCATATAGGCCTACTGCAGCTCTGATTGTTTATGCCGCACCGGTCTATGTAGAGTACGGGCAGAGTAGTGCATGTCATTGCATAGTTAATTTTGTTTTGGTATGTTTTTCTTTTCTTAGTCAACCTTGTTCTTTTTCTTTGTGTTCTTGAACGTAGCCCTGTTTCTTTGTGTTCTGGAACGTAGCCCTGTCTTTCATTTTTGTTAATTGATTTCACCTGCGTTCGTTTCTCACCTGGTCTCATCAGCTCCCTATTTAGTTCAGTTCTTTCTGTTTGTATGGTTGTGAGGTATTGTTTGTTTTTGACTGCCTACCTGTGTTTGACCATTGCCTGCAAGTGACCACGATTCCTGCCTTCTGCGAAGGCTTAATAAACATCTGCTGCACTCTGCGTGTGAATCTACACCTTTTTCTCCCTGAGTATTCATTACAGATGGTGCCTGCATCTGATGGTCAGTCTCGGCGGCAGCAGACTGAGGATCCGCCTCTCAACATCCCTCCGCTCTCCCTTTCCTCCACTGACACTGACCAAAAAGTGACACCGTCCTCCAGCTGTTGGCAAAAGTCGAGTCGCATCGCAATATTTCTGCCTCATGCACAAATTCATGTTGTTACTCCTATGAACAGAGAAAGTGAAATATTTCTTCATATAAAAAAGACCCAAGCCGCTAATAATAACAACAACACAAGCCTATAGATACACTTTCCTATTCATTCATAACTGCTGCAGTGCTTGTTGTAGCGCTGAGTGGAAATAGAAAGAACACGCATTTTATGTGTTATAAAAGTATTGAATACAACGTGTGGGACAGTGCTGTATTCGTTGACAGTCTCTCTCTAGTCATGGTTTTAAATGTTTTGAAATCTCACAGTATCAACTTTGCTGTAGCTTTCTTTTATGCCTGCTACGTTACTGCAGACACAGAAATCTGAGCCATCTGATTGGCCAGCGGTTGGCCTATAGTGCTCTTGAATTACTTAGGAACATTGGTCGCAACTCAACAATCATTTAATTGGTATTTGTAGCTAGAAGCTAATGATCCTCTGTGGCCAAATCATACTTTCTGTTGAAGTAGCCTATTTTGAATGATTTTTTAAATGTCTGTATAGACAGGAGGAGTAAGCTAATTAGGCTATATAATTTGGACAATTTAATTAAATTTACTTTAGGGAAAGCTCTAGCCTTATGGACACACCGCCTACGCCTTTTAAAGTGGCATAAACACAACAGAGTCATGATGTTTTCATCTGATTGTCAAACAATCACTTAACAAAGGTGCTCCTGTAGACTACTTGTACACATTCGTTCACTCACAAAATAATGTCAGTATCCAAACCCCAACAGTGCGCTGTACAGCCGCAATGTGATGAATGGAAAGAGACAGCTGTTATAAAACACCATGTGTACTGTAATGACATTCTGTGATTGTCGTTAGGCCTGCACTTGTAGCCTGAATTGATGCATCCACTGTTGCCCACACGCGCCTCTGTCTTATCTCCGCCTTGTCCACGAGCATCTAGGCCACTCATCTCCGACCTTGAGAAAATGTAAGTGTTCTCCTCAAACCACGTACTGCCGCTGTGTATTTGACAACAGATTATGCCTGTAAAATATACTGCCTCAGCTGAAAGGAGCACGCTAAGTTTATTTCATTACAGGCCTAACCCGCTAACCTGTTTGTGTGTTTGTTTGTGTGTGAGTGTGTATGTGTGTAACATTAATCTAACATGAAAAATGCCACAAGGGACCTGCTGGAATCACTCTCTCTCTCTCTCTCTCTCTCTCTCTCTCTCTCTCTCTCTCTCTCTCTCTCTCTCTCTCTCTCTCTCTCTCCTTTTCCCAACCCTCTCTCTCCCTCCCTCTCTCTCTGTCCATCCCCCTCCTCTCTCTCTCTCTCTTTCTCCTATCCCTCCATCCCTCTCTCTTTCCCTCCTCCTCCCTCTCTCCCTCTCTCTCTCTCCCTTTCCTCCATCCCTCTCTCTCTCTTTTCTCCCTCTCTCCTTCTCTCCGACAGTGCAGACCAGGCAGTAAGACTACGAGGGGACATTATCAGTCCGCCAGGTCGTTCATTATGAAGTGTTGTTCTACATTACTTTAACAGTACCCTTACTGTAGATTAGTGTTTTATGACCGCCATTATCCTGCAGCAGTTTATAACTCTGTTAAAGAGGATTTAGCACTAGGGCTTGATGGCGCCTCCACCTCATCGCCGCTCCTCCCAACTTGTTTCTTACAGTACTCCTCATCCAGAGGGAGACAGACTGGGGAGGAGGGAGACAGACTGGGGAGGAGGGAGACAGACTGGGGAGGAGGGAGACGGACTGGGGAGGAGGGAGACAGATTGGGGAGGAGGGAGACAGACTGGGGAGGAGGGAGAGGAGGGAGACAGACTGGGGAGGAGGGAGACAGACTGGGGAGGAGGGAGACAGACTGGGGAGGAGGGAGACTGACTGGGGAGGAGGGAGAGAAACTGGGGAGGAGAGAGAGAGACTGGGGAGGAGGGAGACAGACTGGGGAGGAGGGAGAGAGACTGGGGAGGAGGGAGAGAGACTGGGGAGGAGGGAGAGAGACTGGGGAAGAGGGAGAGAGACTGGGGAAGAGGGAGAGAGACTGGGGAAGAGGGAGAGAGACTGGGGAGGAGGGAGACTGACTGGGGAGGAAGGAGAGGCCAGGGGAGGAGGGGGACTGACTGGGGAGGAGGAGAGAGCAGGGGAGAGAAGGGGAAAGGCAGCCTGCAGCCTCAGGACCAGGGCTTTGGGCTGGAAATCAGAGGTTTTAATGGACTAAATATCAAACTTCTTTTGATGTTTTTTCTTGTCCCTTGCCTGTTTAAAAAAAAAGTTATTATTCATCTTACCATCTACTCATAGAATGTGTGCACTTGAAAGTTCTGTACAAACATAGTCTGATATTTGTACATTTAGTTTGAATGAAAAGGTACTCGAAGGTTCACACGATCGATACTCAATGCTAAATGAATTAGGAGGATATGAAAAGATGAGAGAAACGGTATCATAATTCCAGTGGGTCGGAAGTTTACATACACTATGTTGACTGTGCCTTTAAACAGCTTGGAAAATTCTAGAAAATGATGTCATGGCTTTAGAAGCTTCTGATAGGCTAATTGACATAATTTGAGTCAATTGGAGGTGTAGCTGTGGATGTATTTCAAGGCCTACCTTCAAACTCAGTGCCTCTTTGCTTGACCTCATGGGAAAATCAAATGAAATCAGCCAAGACCTCAGAAAAAAATGGTAGACCTCCACAAGGCTGGTTCATCCTTGGGAGCAATTTCCAAATGCCTGAAGGTACCACGTTCATCTGTACAAACAATAGTACGCAATAATAAACACCATGGGACCACACAGCATTCATACCGCTCAGGAAGGAGACGCATTCTGTCTCCTAGAGATGAACGTACTTTGGTGCGAAAGTGCAAATCAATCCCAGAAGAACAGCTAAGGACCTTGTGAAGATGCTGGAGGAAACAGGTACAAAAGTATCTATATCCACAGTAAAACGAGTCCTATATCGACATAACCTGAAAGGCTGCTCAGCAAGGAAGAAGCCACTGCTCCAAAACCGCCATAAAAAAGCCAGACTACGGTTTGCAACTACACATGGGGACAAAGATCATACTTTTTGGAGAAATGTCCTCTGGTCTGATGAAACGAAAACATAACTTGTTGGCCATAATGACCATCGTTATGTTTGGAGGAAAAAGGGGGAGGCTTGCAAGCTGAAGAACACTATCCCAACCGTGAAGCACGGGGGTGGCAGCATCATTTTGTGGGGGTGCTTTGC